>NC_056725.1:1070926067-1071233567 GCF_019279795.1 Protopterus annectens
TCACATTTGATTTTTCAGCACGGACTGACTTCGGACATTGTACACACTTCTGCGTTTTAGCAGTTTCGTCCCTTCCCTCTTATGCACAACCTATTATTCTATCTACTATCGGGGTTTGTAAGGGCACATTTATGTTATTTATGTCTGCAAATGGAATTAATGTGTTACAGAGAATGTACTTCTACATATTGATGTCTGCATGTGTGTATGCATATATACTTATAACAAACTCGCTGACCTCCACGGGGCAGTCCAATTAGAACCAGTCCATCCAACCCTGGCACGCCTGGTTCCATAATTTCACACCCATAGTTCCTCCACCCCACCCGAGTTCAACATATACCATCCATTGTCCAGTTGATATTGCAGCCATTATACACCACTGCACATTGCCCTCTCCCGAGCGTTAGGGCCCCTATACGTATGTTGTCCCAATCCATGTATTCTCAGGCTCTCCTACCATTTAGTTCTTGAACATACCTGCCTTGCTTGTGTAATGTTCGGATGGCCAAATAGTCTATCAATGTTTGGGTAGTCCCACCAGGGTCTACCCTCTGTGTGTAAAGTAGACTTAGCAAATCAACAGTGTTACTCCCACTGGTAATATCCTGCCTGTGATGTGAGTAGCAGTGCTTTGCTCACTCCTGCCCAGCTTGATATGACATACACTGACAGCGCTATACAATACTGGGGCTGCTGTTGATTCCCTTCTCATTTCTTTTGTTTGCTTTATATGTATATATATATATATATTATATATCTGTACTTACTTATATACATTTCCTATGCTGGGCACTGCTTAGACCCACGCAAGCGCACTCAGACTGGCTTATATGTGTTTACTGTTGCTTATTTGTGCTTACACCAGCTTACTATTGCTTTATTCATTGTGACAGTGCCACTTTGTTTGAATGATATTTAAGTTAAATATCTCATGCGGTACTCTTATGTCAGTTTTACAGCAAAACAACATTCATTCCACATGGAAAATGATATGTGCTACTGTTGGGCTAGAGCCGTGAATGCCTGTTCATTAGGCGGATGCTCTAAACACTACACTATTGACATTTACGTTGATACCACATGTTTTTCTCTATTTTAATGAATTTGATGTGTAAGCTACACTCGTCGGAGGGCAGCGATGCACAAACACGCTGCGCTTTGCTTACACCTTCGATATTGCAGCAATTCAAATGTATAATAGAGACACAGGGAATCTAATTGTGAAAGTTCTGGGGACAGGGCTCAACATTCCACTACGTGCTTGTGTGTTTACTACTTCGATTTTATTTCACTGTTTGTGGACACTCTTGTATGCTTAGCATACATTTAAGTATCCACAGACACTGAATTACTGACTTACTATTAGAGGCGGGCTCTACTAGTAGGCATAGTAGGTTTTGCAACTGTCGGGGCATGTTTACACCTCCGTAGAGCACTTGTACATGCCCCCTGCACTTGCACACATTTCCTGTGCATGTCGAGGGTGCGGTGGCACCCCCTCATACATATTCATATGGCGCTGCTACACCATCTGTAGTGAGGATGCTCAGCGCAAGGCTAAAACCGTCCTTGCACGAAGCTTCTTGAATGCTGGGGTATATCCTTTCTATCAAACAGATTTTTACAACTCATACCTCAAGGTGTAAACTTTGTAGCATTCCCTTTTCATTATATCTTTCAACTCCATTGCTACTTTTTCCTCTCAGATATTCTTCATATTCATATTTATTTACTGTACCTTCCAATTAGTGTTTGCCTTCATCTTCTTTTCCCTCTGCATGCTTTTTATGGACCATACCACAACATCCATTAAATTGGCCTGTTCTTTCTTTACAACACCCACACTAATTTCTACATCTAACTATAAGATCTTCTTTCCTTACTGTTTTACCTAGGTATAGTGGTACTTCCTCTTGTGTTTGTTCTAATAGATATTTTTACCTTGAAAGGACATATTGTTATCTTCCCCTTATTCAAGTCATATAACGTTTTTTCTTTTTATATGCATTGTACATCTCTTTTACTTAATGCCTTCTTAAATTCTGTAACTTTTTGATAGACATATTTCCATACTAATGTTATACCTCTTATTCTCAGCTTCTTCATATTTTTGTACTTTTCTTGTATCATATCCTCCATTCTAACCATCTTTCATAAAGCATTGTTTAAAACTTCTGAGTTCCACAAATACATTTTGTCTTTCTTTCATCAAGACACTTACATTTTTACTTATTCCTGTGTGCGTGTTTGTGAGTATATATATATATATATATATATATATATATATATATATATATATATATATATATATATATATATATATATATATATATATATATATAAACCCACACATGCATGTTTATGTGTGTGTGTGTGTGTTTATGTATATATATATATATATATATATATATATATATGTTGACACCCTTGATAACTGCCCATATTGTGTTATGATGTGCAAAATTCACTACATTCACTTATTTCCTCTGAAAACAAAGGTAAATCAATTTCATTCTCAATGTACTTCTTCTATATGTACACTATCTTTCCTTTGTGTATTCATCTGTAAACAATGCGTAAATTCTTCACATTTTTTCAGCACTGGACATCTCTTTTTCTTCTCCACCTTACATCACAAATAAAGTCTGTTACAACTGCAATGTCCATATCTGGCAAAAATATGTTTCATCCTTTCAGAAAAATATGTTCTTTCTTTCATATCTGTATACAAGTATGTAATTATTAACATGAATATTCTTTATATTATTATATTACCGACTTTCTCCTTGGCACATCTGTTGAACATACATCTGAAACTTTTCTTCTTACGTTTTTATAAGCAAAGCAATCCCAATTTATTCTTCCTTCCTCCTATCCCAAATAACATTAATTATCTTACATCTGGCAAATAGGTAATACCTTCCTTCAAAACCCTAACCACTTGCATTCTAAACATCTCATTTCACTTTTAATACTATTCATCTTCAGAGAAAGTAACAAAAAATACCTTCTGCTTTTTTCTTGAGTTGTATAACTTCCTCCTTCATTTTCAAATGTTGGGTGTTTCAGCCTGTCATCTACTGAATTCCTTTCATCACCCACTTCCTAACCCTTATCTTAAGACTGCAAACACCAGATCTGTTTTCTATGTGTACTTATAAATCATGTAAATTTTCATTAGCTGTTTTCAACTTTTCATAATCAACAACACTGCTTTCACTTTTAGATTCAGTCAAACCCACAGAAAAAAAAACATGGCCCCCTCTCTCAAGCATTATTTCATTTCTAGAAATAACAGGCACTTAATCTAATTAATTCCACATCTATTTATTCTGCATTCCCCGTTCTCACATATTATAGTCAAATTGCAGGTCTCCTTATTTCAAACACCTTGTACATTTCATTTTGCATCTTTTTAAATAATTGCTCTTTTCAACATACTGTGTCATTACCTGCTACAACTGTGACTTACTGGGTGTCATTCATCTTCATACAAATAATACATCTTTAGTTGTGCCCTGTATCTATTGCTTCACTTTTTTCATTCAGTATTACTACATATTGCATATGCTTTAGTACTATTTATTGTTAGATCCAGTATCAGGATTCCAGTACTTAAGTCTCTTTCATCCATAACTCTTATGTGCAGCTTCAACATATGCTCAAATGTCCTTAAATTTCTTTAATTTCAGTCTCTGAAACTTCAGCACTTTATTCTTCTGGAAACATATTAATTTCATAGAATTTGGTCTTTTATTTAATCACTTTGATACATTTTTTAACAATGGAAGTACCTCAAAAGTCAAATCACAAAATTCTTCATTATTTAGCTGCAGCAGGGTATGAAAGTCTAAAGATTTAAATCCTAGGGATGCAACTAATTTATCCCAGACAACATACCTGATTACTGGCTACTTGCTTCTTACTCTCATAACTGGTCTCCATTTTATGTCCAAAAACTGCAGTCCTTTTTTCACATTCATCAGCAACTGCTGAATAGAAAGAAGTACAATCACAAAACCTCATCTGGACAGTAATCAGTGGCCAGAATTTAATCCCACATCCTTAGACTTTTAAGACACTGATTTAACAAGATGACTTAAAAAGGAAAAAAAAAACTGAAGATCAGAGAAATTACAAAAATGTATGTGTTTCAAAGGGACTGACAGACATACCCTCTACACTATGACTTATTATTTTTTTTCATAAAGGTAGCCACCTTTAAACAGAAGCATAGCTTGGGTGGGGAGAGATGGGGAAATATTGGGAGGGCATGACCAGCCATCCACCATCCTGCTTTTTCCTTTTCAGTATATATTTTGGAGATCTCAAAAATAGTAGGGATCTGAGGAGCTGAGGTTACAAAAAATTATAAATCTCTTCTGTAAGGGACCCCTGAAGAAAAAAAATCATCCAAATGCAGGTCAACATTTCTATAAGCAGTATTAACTTGGTTTCTTGATATTAAAGTACATACAGTATCATTCAGCAAAATATTAACCGTCATACTAAAATAATCAATTGCCTCAAATGTAATAGCAAAGCCTTGCTTGTCCATTTTCATAACTCTTACTGATCTGTCCTTAATAAGCAAATCTAAAAGAAACATCTCCTTTTGTGAAAAGTTGAACATTTGAGTACATTTGGTATTTAATGTACCAAATCTGTAAATATATTCACATGCCTTTTCCATGGCTTGAATAACTGTATGGGAGGTGGGTTGTAGGTACTCATCTTTTTAAAGTAATTAGAAACATATGTTTCCTCTTAAAAAGAATTTGTGGGCATAAATATAATATTCAGAGGAAGTTTATTAACAATGCCCTGTATAAGCAGGTACCAATTTACAATAATTGAAAAAAATAAACATTAACCCTAAGAGAGGTAGTTGGGAAACCAAACGTGTGTATAGAGAGTTTTTTTTTTAAATTGAAACTTATGGCGGAATTCATGGTCTGGGGCTTTGCATACTTGTAGTTGTGATCCACAAAGAGTGGCATTATGTGGTTATGCAGATTCTAGACTGTCAGGATAACTATGAAAATGCAAAGGACTTTGTTCTGAACATGCCCCCTTTTGAAACTCCATAACATGATTTACGCATAACTGATAGGGGGATAGCTGATATTCTGTTAAGGTGGTTTACATCTATGTACATGAGCTAGATTCAGAGACATGAACCTATGATGAACTCATTTGTATACAAAGTGTGCAAATTGCCCTGAAGTTACCCCAGAAAGCAGCCATTTTTTTCAGTCCAATACAGAGATGTGATAGGAGCTGATATGGTGCTGCAACATTCCTGGACATTTGTACTGGTGGGTTGACTTGGGTAAATGTATTATTTTGATGCTTGTGCATAACTGGACATTTTATTGAAGGGATCACATGGGTAAAATGTGTACTTCAGTACTTGTGCATACCTGGACAATTTATTGAAGGGGTCACATGGGTAAGATGTGTATTTCAGTGCCTCTGCATACCTGGACATTTTATTGAAGGGGTCTCATGGGCAAAATATGTTTTTCAGTGCTTTATGCATACCAGGACATTTTATTGAAGGGGTCACATGGATAAAATGTGTATTTCAGAGTTTTTGCATACCTGGACATTATATTGAAGGGGACACATTGGTAAAATACGTATTTTAGTGCTTTGTGCATACTTGGACATTTTATACTAGGGATTGTTTGGGTGAAATGTATATTTCAGAGTTTGTGCATACCTGGACATTATATTGAAGGGATCACTTTAGTAAAATATGCATTTTGGTGCTTTGTGCATACTTGGACATTTTATTCTAGGGGTTGCTTGGGTGAAATGTATATTTCAGTGCTTGTGCATACCTGGACATTATATTGAAGGGGTCATGTGGGTAAAAGTTGTATTTCAGTGCTTGTGCATACTTGGCCATTTTATTGAATGGGTCATGGGGAATGTGCATTTCAGTGCTTGTGCATGCCTGGACATTTTATTGAAGGGGTCATGTGGGTAAAAGTTGTATTTCAGTGCTTGTGCATACTTGGCCATTTTATTGAATGGGTCATGGGGAATGTGCATTTCAGTGCTTGTGCATGCCTGGACATTTTATTGAAGGGGTCATGTGGGTAAAAGTTGTATTTCAGTGCTTGTGCATACTTGGCCATTTTATTGAATGGGTCATGGGGAATGTGCATTTCAGTGCTTGTGCATGCCTGGACATTTTATTGAAGTGGTCACTTAAGTGAAATGTGCATTTCAGTGCTTGCGCATGCCTGAACATTTTATTGAAGGAGTCACTTCTTGTATGAAATGTGTATTTCAGTGCTTGTACATACCTGGACACTTTACTGATGGTGTTGGTTGAATGAAATGTTTATTTTACTGCTTGTGCATACCTGAACATATTTCTGAAGGGGTAATTTGGGTGAATATTTCATTTTATTGCTTAAGCAGACCAGGGTATGTTGCTAAAGGGGTAAGTTTGGTTAATGCTTCATTTTTGTGCTTTTGCATCCTAGGAAATGTTATTGCAGGTGTCACTGAAGGAGAAAATTCATTTGTGTGTCAAGGAAGCACTTGCTCATACACGGTCAGACTGCTGAAGAGATTGCTGGCCATAATAAATTATTTTGTCATTTTAGTGTTTGTGCATACTTAATTCAAACTAATGAAGAGGTTGCTGTGGAAATAATTCATTTGTGTGCCAAGGAAGAGTTTATGCATACTTGGACAAACAAGGTCATGGATTGCAACTCCAATATCAAAGGAGGAACAGTGCATTTAAGAATGGATGTGCGTACTGAAGGGATGTTGGAACATGAACTGCAAACAGTCTCATTAGCATACTACACTTTACAACATCTCATTATTTTATTAGGCCTTGCACAGCATAAATGGCATCTATGAATTGTTCCTTTGCAACGCTCACTTATAAGCATCAGGAATACTCCCTATCACATTTCCATAAGCAGCTATGAATACCTTCCTTAACACCAAAATGCTACAATGTTTAAATGATAATATTTCCATCCTCCCAGTGCTTAACCTTAGGGCTTCTGAACTCTGATAACTTTCATGGAAATAGGGCCCATAAACATGTATATCTATATCTGTATATATCTATATCTATATCTATATCTATATCTATATCTATATCTATCTATTTATTTATTTATATATATATATATATATATATATATATATATATATATATATATATATGTAAAATATGTAAATATCAGGAGCCATATATCTATATCTATATCTATATCTATATCTATATCTATATCTATCTATATGTATTGGAAGTTTTATTTTCATATCATGGTTCATATTTTATCATTTGTTGGTTTATTTTATGTTTTGACACATAATAATTTTTAAATTTTTTGTCTTAAAAGATTTTTGTTTAGATAATAGATGATAATCATCAAAATTTGCATCTCCAAAACTGGAAAAAAATCATATGAAGGCAAATAAGGATGATGTATGAGTTATCTAAATAGATTTGTTCAGAAATTGTAATTAGTTACTTGTGTATATGTCATCTTATAAGGGTCAACAGATGAAATTGCATAGTTATCCGTTATCACTGTTAAACTGATAGTAAAGAGAAGAAAGCATTCACTAAACAAAATATGTTATGCAACATCCAGCTGGTTTAATTGAACAAAGCATACAAATAAAGAAACTTTGAGAACATTATGTTAAGCTCATCATAATAGGTGCAGAAAACAGATGTGCTGATATTTAATCTCTAACATAGTTCATAACCACAATATCACACATAATTCAATATCCAAACCATTTATTCAGAAACCTTTTCACTTTCAGAATATTTCTGTCTAGCATAATCTATGTGAGGCACACATAATGACAATTTAATGTTTCTCTGAGGTGCAGAAGGGTTCATCATTACATCTCTTGCCAAGGGAGAACATTAAATTCACATTATACATAGCATCCTGTTCATTTTTTTATGAAATAAGTGATTTGCACATAAAAAGTTTCAACTCACAGTCTTAAGTTCTATTTTCAAAGAAGTTTAAGACAACTGCATTGCTGTAGGGTAACTTAAACTAATATTCAGCTAAAGAGAGCACTAAATATAACAAAACTAATCGAAAGTAAACTGCAGATTTTTTTTCATATCTTGTGGAGCTTTGGGGTGATAATATGTGCACTAAGTAGCCAGTGAGAATTAATAAATTTCAGTGCATTTGTGAAATACTTTCAGGGAAACTGTTTAGTCCTAATGTGTTGATAATATCTAATTAGATTTTCCTGAATGAGCCCACCTTGTATTGGGAAGGTGGGCTAACTGATGAGGTAGAATGATTTGAGAACTAGTTTCATTGTTGTGTTTTTGTGGATTTTGTGTAAAATATGTTAAAAGGTGCTCTTTTTGTGTCTCAGTATCAGTTCCGAAATGTATTCTAGGAGTCCTCTGATGTTTTAAAAAAGGCTGATACCAAATTCTTAGTCTGGCATCTCGGTGTAATATCCATCAATTACTGAATGTTCCTGCTCTGAGGCTGCAGTCATTTCATCTATACTTAAATATTTGGAATGGTAAATCAGGAACCCGAAGACACCCTATTAAAAGTATTATCATTTCTGGACTAAATTTGTTTGAAAATGCAAATTAATAAATTTCCTATTTGTGCTTTGTTTTCAGAAAAGTGGTCCAGTTTCATATATGCTGAAATATACCACTTGTAACATCCAAAGATTTATGAATATCAGACTAATATATATATATATATATATATATATATATAAAATATATATATCTGTATATATATATATATATGTATATATATATATATATATATATCTGTATATATATATATATATATATATATATATATATATATATATATATATAGCTAGATATAGATATATTTTTATAGATAGATATCACCAAAAAGGACAAAAACAGAAAACGTCCGTCTTGTCTTATGTAGATGTTAAACGCTATAACCAATACTGGAAACACAGCTACAGTCTTCAGTGCAAGCTTTAATGAATGATTGCTTTCACCTCATAATTAACAGAGACCATCAGAATACATAAAGATAATTAGACAAAAAAATGTGACAAATTAAAAAAAAAATGTCAACTTCTAAAATACAAAATCAAGCAAAAAATGTAATTTCAGAAATATAAATTCAACATAATAAAAAAACTGTTAATAATATATTCAGTATTAAAGAAATAAATAATAAAGCTTTAAACATATCTAAAACATTATAGCCTAGCTGTGAACTTCTTTAAATAGCAATTTATTAATTTAGTTTTATTCAAATCAGTGTTTTTTTGCCGTGTTCAACATTAATTGCCACACTAATTCATGGTTCTCCAATAAATGCTTCCAGTCACCCTCTCTATTTAGAAATGGAAATTTCCCCAAATTAGTTATCCATTTTTTTTTTGGGTGGGGGTGCAGTATACAGTCTTAAGTACAACACAGTTTTCAATTAAATTCAATGGGATGTGGCATTGCACTATTGCACCAGTTTTTTGTAAGAAACAGTGAGTATTAGAGTAGTTAAGTCTAATAAATGTGGTGGGCATAGTCATATCAGGATATATCTATCTGTCTATCTATCTATCTATCTATCTATCTATCTATCTATCTATCTATCTATCTCTCTCTCTCTCTATCTATCTATCTCTCTATTTTTTCTTTGTCAGTGATCATGTTTGTAGTTTTCTGAAAAGCTTGAATGGTTTAGTCACATTTAACTAGGCACATAAAAGTTAGCTAGAGTATTTTTTATTTAATTTATTTTTGTTATTTATTTTTATGTTTTGTATATGATCTAGGGGCTTACGGTGGAGGTCTGATTGGGTTTGAGGTATGGCACTATGTCACTTGATTCATGGCTGGCTTTTTTGGCATTTTTAGTGGATTAAATTCAAGGGGAAAAATGCTTGGCTGGGATTCAAAAAGTTATCACATTGCAGTAACCAATTTTAGATGATGAGTATTTATATGACAATAAAGACGATCAGTGACAGACTGAATATGATTGTGGAAAGCCACAAAATCCTGCATATTCTGTAAATGGTGGTATAATGAGACTGAAATGCGCAACAGTATTAAAATGAAGGCAATTGCAGATGGAAAAAAATTATCTCCCACCCCTTCAATTATTTAAATTTATTGGCCATCCTACAGTATTTCATAGTACCAAAATACAAAAGTAACCACCCCTTTCAGTCCATCTTGCTGTTTTAAAAATAGTAACTCTCCACTAAACCTTAACTTTTTAAACAGGTAAAACTCAAGTTACCTACTTTCATATCTAACTTCTCTAGTGCACACTGCAGAGTGCATTCTTTTCAATCTTACCTTTAAGCATCCCTGTTACTAGCACTTTCTCTAATACCTAAAAAGATCATCTCTACTTGACTCCAAGTAGACTTTTCTCTATCTGTTAAACCTAGCACTTGCTCCTACAGTACTTATTACCTTGATACGGCACTCTTATAGATAGCACCTCAAAAGGCAACCCCCATTTCTCGGTCACCCACGTCCCCGGAATCTCTTTTAAAGTTTTTGTCTAGTCCTTCTAGCATGTCGAGGGATCAGTTGCTAGTGTCCTCTCCTGCTCAGCTGGTGAACCTGGGAATATTGAGGCAATGTTACAATTGCCTCATGTACACAGACAACCCTCTCCTCCTCCCACAAAACACAAATACATGCGAGAGATGCAACTATACGGCCAAACTGGAGGCTGAGCTCTCTCAACATAGGACTGGCAAGACCAGTCAGGAGGAGAACGTTACCACACACACTATAGACCCAGTCTCACATAGTACCATCACAACCTCAAATCATACACATAAACACACAAAGACATACTCGGCTCTGATCAAAAATCTACCAAAACAGCAGAGGCCACCAAAGCAGACACCCAAACAACCACCACCTCAGAACACAACACCTGCAACACATAGACCTCACAGTCAGAGTGTCAAACAGTCACAGCCCTTAAGGCCAAACACAATGCCAGACACACTAGTCATTGGTGACTCCATAGTCAGACACACTGACGTCCCGCTCACCAGACTGAGTAAGGAGAAGGTCACAGTAAGCTGCCTGTCGGGCGCTAGAATCCGCCACATAACGCAAGCACTCAGGTCTCTCAACAGCAGGTACAAATACGACTCAGTCATTGTCCACGCTGGTGTAAACGACCTGAGACGTACCTCCTTGGACTACATGAAAAGAGACATTGAGGAGCTCTCTGATTATGTAGCCCAGGCAGGTATGACCCTGACCTTGAGCAGTATCCTACCTTCACCAAGAATGATGCCACAATACAGAGATAAGATGATCAGCTTTAACAATTGGCTTAAACTCTGGTGTCATTCAAAGGGGATCAATGTCTGTCTGCCTGGGATGACATGCTGGACAAGCCACGCTGCTTTGCAAGGGACGGCTTGCACCTGTCACCCTGGGATTCCGGATATTGGCAAAGGCTCTTGCCACCCCATAGTGACTTTTTAGGCAAGGCTCAAATTCTAAACCTACCACCCTAGAACACAAAAAGGAAAAAACTAAGGGTAATGCTGCTCAATGCCAGAAGTCTAAATCTCAAAATGCATGCACTCGAGGCCCTTCTCAGTATGGAGAACATCGATGTCTGTGCAGTGACAGAAACCTGGTTCAAGGCTCCTGAGAGCACCCCAGCACTATCAGGTTTTACCTCTTATCATGCGTTCCGCCCCAAAATCCGGACAATACCAAGAAAGGAGGGGGGGTATCCATATTCATCAAAGACACCCACACCTCAAGACTGGTGGCAATGCACGATGCATCGGAGACCATCCAGGTGCAATTAACCATAGGCAAGACTGCTCTGCAAATTGTAGCATGTTACAGGCCACCCTCACAAACTCAGGAACCTCACATGGCCTTCCTGAAAACACTAGAGGGGATAAATGTATCACCAAACACCATCATACTAGGTGACTTCAATTACCCTAATATAGACTGGGAACACTACTCAAGCCCAAACACCTAGCCCAAAAGTTCCTGGAATTCATAAACTCAAATGCCATGGAACAACTAGTCACCATCCCCACAAGAGGAGAAAACATACTTGATCTCATCATCACGAACATGGGAGCACAATGTTCAACACCAGAAGTATACCCCTCACTGGTGAGATCAGATCACAAACTAATCTCGCTGGAGGTCCTCATCCCACCCCACCTGAAATAAAAAATACCACAGTAAAGAACTTCTAGAAGACCGACTTCACACTTCTAAAGACTAGTGTGGTCTCCTTTAAGGCACCCGAGCCGGCGGAAAACAGTACTCAAGCCGCTGAATCACTTACAAATGCCTTCTACCAGCACCTGCAGGACTGCATGGATAAGGCAATCCCAAGCAAAACAAAGACTCTTTGTACCAAAGGCAAGCGTCCACTCTGGTGGACCCCAGCCATAAACAAACTCTACAACAAAAGGAAGAAGCTACTACATGATAGAGCAAAATCCTTAAAAGGTAAGACACCCTTGATCACTATAAGTAAAAAACTAAGAGCTCTCATAAAATCATCCAAAGTAAATTTTGAGAGAAAAATAGCTAAAGACTCAAAAGACAATCATAAGGCCTTCTTTAGCTATGTTAGAAACCTGGGAGGAAACTCCCAGATATGCTCAGAACTAGTTCAAAATGATGTGAAGATTACTGATCCTACAGACATTGCCAACATACTGGCTGACAGGTTCAGTGCAAACTTCTCTCCTCCCCAAAGGAGAGATATCTATACCAAGCGATTGCAGCCGCCCAAACATCTCCAACGCCCAAGTGAGAACTGCTCTCTCCAAAGCAAAAAACACAGCATCCATGGGACCTGATGGTGTCCCCGGCTGTGTGCTCCACGAACTCAACGAGGAATTAAACCCACAGCTAGGACAGCTGTTTAATCATAGTCTTACCTCTGGATACATACCCAGGGAGTGGCGCACTGCAACTGTGGTCCCACTTCACAAAGGCGGTGCCTCCACCGACCCTGGAAATTACCGCCCATTAGCTTGACAAGCCTTATCTGCAAAGCCATGGAGAGGATCATAATGGACCTCATAAATAAAGACATAGGAATTTGCAGACTTTGGATCCATCCCAGTTTGGCTTTGTCAAAGGCAGATCATGCCTTCTAAACTTGGTTGACTTTTTCAAAACAGTCACCAAAGCCATTGATGAGGGAAAGGCAGTCCATACAGCCTACCTCGATCTGGCGAAGGCCTTCAATACAATACCCCACTCGGGTATCATTGAAAACTCATCAGCTTAAATGTTAACCCATACATCACAAGATGGGTTGCAAACTGGCTGAGTGACAGAACCCACAGGGTCAGAGTTGCTGGCGCCATGTCAGACTCAAAGCCTGTCACAAGTGGTGTACCACAGGGCTCAGTCCTGGGCCCACTCTTGTTTGGCATCTACTTTTCCAGTACAAGCAAACACAGGAGGGTTATGGCTGACAAAGTTTGCAGATGACTGCAAACTGGGCGCCATAGTAGAAAACACATCTGACACAGATATCCTTCAGAAGGGTCTCACAGAAACGCATAACTGGTGCCAGAGCCATGGCCTAAAGTTAAATGCCAAAAAATGCATAGTCATACCCTTCGGGAAAAACAAGGTTACCCTAGCTACCAAATAGGTGGCAATCCACTGAGCACAGAAGAAGTTATCAGAGACCTGGGGACCCAGGTTGATAGTAGTCTGTCATTCGACACCCATGTAGCTAAAGTAGTTAAGAAGACCTTCTACATTGCCCACCTTATCATGAAGGGATTCTCATCTAGATCAAGGGAGGTCATAGTCTCCCTATACTCATCACTCATCAGACCAATGATTGAGTACAATGCCCCCTTCGGAATGTATCTGACCCGACACTTGCAGCAGCTGGAGAGGCCACAAAAGTTCCTCATCAAAAGGATAAAGGGTCTCAAACATCTGTCCTATGCTGCCCGACTGAAAGAACTCCAGCTATATTCAGTCGTTTACCGCTTGCTCAGAGGTGACCTTTGCCTAACATACAAGGCCATGTCAAACCCAGATTTGATGAATATGCTTCACCTCAAAAAATCTAGATCTGTCAGAGCCACAAGGGCGGGAGACTTAAACCTCGACACGGCTATTAATAGGACGTGCTGGAGGGATAGATTCATCACCCAAAGACTCCCTATGCTGTGGAATAAAATCCCGGTATATGTGAGGCAGAGCACCTCGCTGGCCTTGTTCAAGAGAAATCTTGACCAATGGATGGGAGATCACAGATATACCCCAGGGATTACCTCAGTGTCACTGCTCAACAGAGGCACAGCAAAATAATGGGTATAGTTCCCCATACTAAAGGGGTGGCGTAAGCCACAAAACTATGGGCTAGGCTTGTAAATGCCCTCGGGCAGATAGCCTAGTATGAACCTATGAACCTATGAACCTATGAAATAAGGTTAAACAACAGGACAGAGTTATTCAGAATGTATGTAGTCTGTGCAGAGAAAAGCTAACAGTAGGGATGCTTAGGTTCATAGGTTCATAGGTTGGTACTAGGCTATCGGCCCTAGGGCCTATACAAGCCTAGTCATAACAATTCCCTGGCTATTTCTTCCCACACTATTTACTTCCCTGGACCCCTGTCTAGCAGGGCGACTGACGTGATCCCGGGATGAATTTCCTATCTCCCATCCAATCATCAAGGTTCCTTTTGAAGAGGACCAAAGAGGCGCTCTGCTTGACATGTATGGGCAGTCTATTCCAGAGTCTGGGGAGTCTCTGGGTCAGGAACCTATCCCTACAGATGTTTTGTTCATTGTGATGACAAGGTTTAGATCCCTGGAGCATGTGTCTCTGAGGGATTGTGATTTCTTTAAGTGTAGCATGTCCAACAGGTCTGGGTTTGACATGGCCTTGTATGTTAAGCAGAGATCGCCTCTGAGTAGACGATTTGCAACAGAATTTAGGTGGAGTTTTTTTAGATGGTCAGCATGGGGCATCTGCTTTAGGCCTATGATTCTTTTAGTGAGGTATTTCTGCGGCCTTTCCAGTTGATGCAGATGTCTTGAGAGGTGCATACCAAACGGGGCGTTGTATTCTGTAATGGTTCTAATGAGGGATGAGTACAGTGGGACAATGACCTCCTTTTTTCTGAATGAAAAGCCCTTAGTGATGAGGTGTGCCACATAGAAGGATTTCCTGATGGTTGTGGCGATGTGGTTATCGAAGGTGAGACAACTGTCCACCTGTGTCCCTAAGTCTCTTATCACACTTTTGGTGTCTAGTGTACTGCCACCTATGTGGTAATTCACGGGTACATGTTTTTTTCCCAAAGGGGATAACTATACATTTCTTGGCATTGAGCTTCAGTCCATGGCTCTGGCACCAGGCATCTGTTTCTGTAAGGCCCTTTTGTAGAATATCCACATCATTTAGGGATTCAATAATGGCTCCCAGATTGTAGTCATCTGCAAACTTTGTTAGCCAGAGTCTCTTAGTGTTGGCCTGTACTTCAGAGAAGTAGATGCCAAACAAGAGTGGTCCCAGGACTGAACCCTGAGGTACTCCACTTGTCACTTGTCTGGAGCTGGATTTGGAGTCGGCTACTTTTACAGTATGGATTCTGTCAGTAAGCCAGTTGGCAACCCATCAAGTGATGTAGGGATTAATGCCCAGGTTAGTAAGTTTATCTATGATTCCAGAGTGAGGGATGGTATTGAAGGCCTTGGTGAGGTCCAGCTAGGCTGTGTGGACCACCTTACTCTTGTCCACGGCTCTGGAGACTGATTCAAAGAAGTCAATCAGGTTCAGGAGACAAGATCGGCCCTTCATGAACCCAAACTGCGTGGGGTCCAGTGTTTGAAGGTTGCCAATGTTTTTTGTTTATAAGTTCCATGATAATACATTCCATGGCCTTGCAGATCAGGCTTATTAGACTGATGGGGCGGTAGTTCCTAGGATCCAAGGTGGATCCCCCCTTGTGGAGTGGGATAACTGTAGCTGTGCTCCACTCAGTGGGCACGATGCCTGAGGTGAAGCTATGATTAAACATGACACTTAGGTGAGGTGCCAGTTCATTTAGCAGTTCATGTAGTATACAGCCTGGGATGTCATCTGGTCCCATAGATGCTGTATTCTTGGCTTTGTAGAGTGCATTTTTTACCTATGTGGCCATTATTACTGGAATTTGGCAATCTTTTGGTATTGAGATGGGCCCTTTAGGGGGTGAGAGGGGGATGAAGTTTGCACTGAATCGATCTGCCAGGATATTGGTAATATGCTTGGGAGCAGTATATTTAATGCCATTCTGTTGTAGCTCAGAGTAGATCTGAGCATTGCCATTTAGATTCTTGGCATTGCTATAGAATGCCTTGTGGTTGTCTTTGGAATCTTTGTTCATATTTTTCAAAGAAAAATTTCTTGACAATTTTTACTTAAGAAATGCCAAGCACACTTTGATTTATCACAATAATACATATACAGTAGAGAGTCGATTATCTCAACTAATTGGGTCCTAAGGTAGTTCGAATAATCAAACTCTTTGGATAATCAATCATACATTGAACTGGATAGAAAACTTCTAAAATCTTGTTTTTCTTGCATGTAGGGAATACACTTTTCAACCATTCAGTGATTCCAGTGGACAGCAAAAGAATATTTTTCATACACAAGCGGGATACAAGCTCAAAAAACACACACAAGTGAATACTTACAATGTTTCCATATTCAGATTTTATGACTTTTCCTGCCTGAAAATTTTGAAAGGCTGCAGTCAGATAATTTATGTTTCAGATAATCGACATTCAGATAATCAACACTCTACTTTTATATACATATATATATATATATATATATATATATATATATATATATATATATATATATATTTCAATACATATTACAGTGTTATAGTCTGCAAAGCCACATAACATTGTTATATGTAAATAATGGATATGTCCACAACCAACTGTAATTGACTATAATAATGAAACAGTGGAGCCTCTTACTTGGAAATGAAATAATTAAATGTATAGATAGAAAGTACTCATATTTAGAAATGGCTGATTGATAGCACAGCATCCACTTAATTAATGGCTGTTTCAGACAGTTAGTGGACTGCCAGTATGACTGCTTGCAGTCTGAGAATAGATGTAAATGAAATCTGAGTACATGCAAAGCTATATCAGAAACAGGTATACATGTGCTGTTTACTGAACACATAAGTAATATATTAAGTCCTCTGCCTGCATAATCTGAGCATTCCAAGAGTGTATGATAACTGTTTTATTTGTGTGCACTTGTAAATAGTGTGAAAAAGCCAGTACTTTAAATAATACACTGCACAACAATAGTCCTGCCTTTATTTATTTATTTATTTATTTATTTATTTATTTTGCTATTGACATTAAAAATTTTGGATATAGAAGGCAGATACTCAGCCTTTTAATATTTGCTGTTATGTGAACTTGTTCAAAACAGTTTTTCAGTAAAATTCTCAATATCAGTCAATAATGAGCTCTTAGTTACTGTTTACAATGTTGAAAAGAGGGGATATGAATAAAAAAAGTCCTTCTGGAAGGCCATTCTATATCAAGGGGATCATCCTAAAGGAAGATTCTGGAAGATTGGAGTACACCAATCCATTCTTGGCTATGTTGTTTATCTACCAAGGGGAATACCTGTGAAAGAGAGCAGGGATTGAGAATCAGGTAGTTTATTGCCTGAAGAAGCTGGATTGGTTGCTCAAGGATACAGAATAGTAATGTTTTGTTTTGGGATTATAAGCTAAAAGGACTGTGTTTGTTTTAGTTAATATCTGAGATGGAGAAGACAATAAGTGCTGTTGTTTTATTTAATTTATAAACTAGGAAGGGGTGCAGTATGGTTATTGTTCTTTTCTGATTGGCTATATATAATTAACATTGGTTCGGAATGCAAGACACAATTTGTCAGGAACTTTCCACTTCCTGTTCCACACAGTATCTCTGATTCCAAAAGCAAATCTCATTTTAGGCTATCAATTCCTCATAGCACTCTTACTGTTGTTTCAGCAAGCTGAGTGTAGTGCTGTTTCTGGAGTGCTTACCTGGTAACACTAACAATGGAGGTCTTACTAAAAAGGCACAGCACTGGGACACAGCAGACTGAGCAAAATCTTTTTATCTCAGCTGAAAGAGGATCCCATGAAAATGAAGATTATCATGAAGGGAACTGATTACATTGACCATAACAATTTTGGAAAATAATTTTTTGCTAGAGTTGGAATAACATCAAAATGTGTTTTTGTGATTGGCCCGAGGAAAATGTTGTCTATTTGGTCTATTTCTCTGCCTGTATCAACATTGTTGACTACTGAGTCTTTGCTTCTATCCAGTGCCATCCTAGCAAAGATAAATACTACAGTGATGTTTTGCATCTTTCATATGTTATTTGAGTGTGCTGCTGTTAATTTGCTGAATTATGCATTGTATTTTTTGCATTTGATCATTGTAAAGTGCCACTGTATTTCATTCATCGTAACTGCTAGTTTTCTCCACTGTAGCCTTATTTTTTAAGAAAGTGTTTGCTTGTTAATTTGTGTCCTGTTGTATGTTTTTTTCTGCACTTTGGGTTCATATTTATCTGATTTTACATTAAGAAATATTAGGTCTGCACTCTGCTAACACTACAGACTAACCTGCTCTGTTCTGAGCTTGTGAATCACATTGTGTCTCATTGACCTTAGCTACTGGCTTTCTGCACTCTACTTCATTAATCTGAGATGTTGTTTTTCTGTACAATAGCCATCTTGTTCAAGGAAGTGTTTACTGGTTAATTTGTTGCCTGTTTTATAGTTTCTTCACCTTGGGCTTACACTTGAATGATTTTACATTAAGAAAGAATAGGTATGCAGTATATATTCTTAGGTTCATAGGTAAATACTAGGCTATCAGTCTGCAGACCTTTACCATCCTAGCCAATAACCACAGGTCAGAATCTATCCCTATTCCCTGTACCTTGTAGCTGGAAAGTAAAGACTTTAACCATTATGGCAACCTGTTCGCTCTAGTAGCAGTAGAGGGACACCTGGTCTAGTCTACAATTAGGAATCACAGAGAAAGGCTTCAAGTGTATTTTTGTGATTAGCCAGTGGGCTATTTTTTCCCTGCTTATTCAATTTCTCTTCTGGTATAAAATTATCCCATTTGTGCAACATCACTCACAGTGTTTACCAGTACCCTGTGTACCCACAATAATCTTACTTTTCCTTTAATAAAATAACAGCCATAAAAATTATTGAGTATGCAGTTGCCCAATGAGCATCAGGTGTGTGCAAAGGGTAGCATCAGTCTACAAGATTAGACTAAGATTACAGTTCTTAACCAACTAATATTCAGCCATATATACAGTAGTTATACATAACAGAAACACAACCCCCCCCCCACAAGTTTACCACTAATCACAGCCTTGCCTAAATACACTGTTGGTACCAGTCCCACTGAGGTCCACTATATAAACACCCAATACCATGGATCCAGACTTTCCTTCTGTCTTTACAGCCATTTTGGTAGACTTAGGCATCCTGTGGCAATGTAGAAATTGTCTCATATTCTCTGATAACCAATTCATTCTCAAAAAGTCTGATAAGCTATGATAGTCTCTGAAGGGAATGCTCTCACATAAAACCACTACAGCTACCAAACAGGTTTTTCAGAAACTCACAACACCTCTCATCACCTACTGTACACAATATAGGACAGACACCCCAGACCTACATATGCCGAGGCCCTTAAAAAGTAAACTTCCTTAAAATCAAAGGCCTTCCAGATTCAGAAATTATAACTATCTTCAGCAACCTTAAAAATACACTACAGCAGCAACACACACAAGTGCAGGGCCTCAACTCACAATGTCTGAACACCTAAGCACATAAGGCAGACAACCTCTCAGCCCAATATCTTGGTCATAGGAGACTCCCTTCTGCGACACACAGATAACCCACTCACCAGGTCTAATAAAGAGAGGGGTGCAGTCATTTGCTTATCAGTGGCCACGATCTACCACATCACAGATGCACTAAAGTCATTGAACATCAGATACTAGCATGACTCAGTCATAATTCATGGGGGCATAAAAGACGTGAGTTATCCATCCCTGGATTATATGAAGAGAGACATGATGGAGCTTGTGTAGCATGTACCCTAGGCTGTTATGAACTTAGCATTAAGCAGCATTTTACCTTTTCTATGAATGACACTAGATATGAATAGAGGTTAACTTACTTTAATAATTGGTTTAGATTTTGGTGTCATTTGAAAAAGGGACACTATTTGTCATTCTGGGAGGATATGGTTGAGAGTCCACACTGTTTTGCAGGGATGGTATGCACCTAACCCTTCTAGGCTTCTGAGCATCGGCTAATACATTTTCCAACTCATAGAACCTTTTTAAGGCATTGCCAATCTGATAAACCATCATACATAGATAAACCAACCCTTGATAATCTAAAGATGATAAACCTTGATGGAATCCCAGCATAAATAGATTGCATAATAAAAGGAAGAAATTTAAGTGCAAAAATAAGAAGAGCAATGTCCAGCAAAGTAAGAACTATCTCAACAAATTTAATAAACAACTGAAGGGACTAATTAAGACTAACAAAGCCAGATTTGAGGTAAACATAGCCTACCAGACTAAGGACAATCATAAGCCATTCTTCAGCTATGTCCATAACCTCAAAGACAATACATAACAATGTGTTGTACCTAATTGTAAATGGCAGTACTTATGCTGAGCCAGACGATATAGCTAGGCTACTGGAAAATAAGTTAATCTTCAACTTTATCTCACTTTCACTACCAGACACCTCTCAGTAACTGCCTCCAGCCATAACTCCCCTAACTATCACTTGGGAATAGGTTCTAAAAGCACTCTTCAAGGTCAAAAGCACTGCATCCATGGGATCTGATAATATCCCAGGATGTCTACTTAAAAGCATGAAAAGTGACCTATTATTCCCACTTTAATCACTATTCAATTGCAGCCTCCAAAAAGGCTTCATGCTGAATACATGGAGGACTGCAATTGTTATCCCTCTACACAATGGTGGGCCATCCATGGACCTGGAAAACTATAGACCATTAAGCTTGACTATTCTCATTGATAAAGCCATGGAAAGAGTCATCATAGATATGATCAATAACAATATAGGTAAGCTTCAGACACTGGATCCAACTCAGTTTGGGTTTGTTAAGTGTACTACATGCCTACTCAACCTGGTGGATGTCTTTGAGAAAGTTGCCAAAGTAATGGACGAGGACAAGATGATCAATACTGCCTACCTCAACCAGGCCAAGGCTTTAGACACAATAACCCACCCAAGCAATGTAGATAAGCTCACAAAATTAGGTATAAATCTCTATCATTCCCTCTGGATATGTGGCTGTCTCACAGACACCAAGGCGTCAGAATATGGGAATCCACCTCAGCTAAATGGCAAGCTACTAGTGGGGTCCTTCAGGGGTCAGTGCTCTAGCCCTTCTCATTGGAATCTACTTCTTTGAAGTCAAGGCTAACATCAAAGCCTCCTGGATGATTAAGTTTGCAGATGATTGCAAACTATGTGAAGTCACAGAATCTCCCAATAACAAAACTACCCTCCACAAAGGCCTGATACTGACTAATTACTGGTGCCAGAGTCATGGTCTAAATCTCAATGGCAAGAAGTGCATAATAGTGTCTTTTGGGACAGATGCCCTCCTTGAAAATTACTACATTGCTAATGCACCCTAAGGGTAGACCCAGTTGTCAAAGATTTGGGAACACATGCACAGTGACTTGATCATTGACCACCATGTGTCTAATATAGTAAGGAAATCATTCTATGTTACACAATTTATCAACAAGGGTATGGCATCCAGGTCAAGAGATGTTATTGTTCCATTGTACTCAGCTGTCATTTGACCAATAATTGAGTACAATGCTTCCTTCAATATGTAACTGACTGGGAAAATGCAAAAAATAGAGCATCAACAGAGATTTATCATAAAATGATACATGGTGTAGCCAGCATAACCTATGCAGAATGCCTAAAAGCCTTATCCTTATACTTTGTCTTCTACAAACGACCATGAGGCAATCCATACCTGGCCTAGAAAGCATCTTCTGTTCCAGGCCTAATGGACCAGTTGCACATTAGCAAAACATATAACATAAGACATAATTGAACTAGGGACCTCAATCTAAATAAGACAGGTATGTGTCTGTGAGAATGCCCCTTCTCTGGAACAGTCTTCCCATTCATTTACAGCAATGTTCTTTCCTACATTTATTCAAGAAAACCTGAATCAGTAGATTGGGAATCATTTATGTATCCCTGGCCTGCCGCCTATGTCCCCATTATAAAAGGGGTGATTTTAAATGCTCAAACACCATGCTCAAGTTACATAGATGATACAAAAAAGCTATGGAATCCAAATTAAAACATACATCTGGGTAGTATGGTTAGACTTAAAAATGGCCCTTTAGGGTTGTTATCCTACTAATCAATATGATTATCTGATCCAATGAGTAGTGTGTTAAATTATTTTAATGTGGGAGGGTTGTATTGTACTGTTACGTTCTGTACTACTAATACTAAACTTATGCTAGTAGTAAATAATTATGAAACGAAATGCATGCTACAAATACATTTTGTTCCTATTAAGTATATTAAAACTACAGCAAAAGTAATTGTGTCAGCCTTAGAATATTATTGTATTTCTAACTGTTATCAGTAGTGTTGTTGATTATTTCTGCATTTTTACTATAAACTGTGCATGGTTTTTCAACCTCTGCATTTAATCTTCTGTTCTGGGCACTTGCCCTGTGTAGCATAGACTAGCCAAAGATCTTGCTGTGTCTACTTCTCTTTGTATTTGAAATGAGCACTAATCCCCCACAAAGTTTTTCCGGAGAGGGCCCTCTGCACCCTTGTGGCAGGAGGTATGTGGTTAGAGATCTATCTGTTGAAGCTCTTTGGACTATGGCTCTGTTCTGAACTTTTGATTTACTATTTTGCCCACCAGTAAGTTTTTTCATTTATTTTATAAGCCCCGCATTTGCACGGGTTTGCATGCTGAGTGGCACTGTGCACTATTGTGCTTTAACATGCACTAATGTGCAGATCACAAACATACCTATTACCTAACACCATGGAAGGACAATATCCCACCATGTCTCCAGCCCACATGGTTGAATTAGGCATCCTGAGGCAATGTAGCAATTGTCTCATGCACACTGACAACCCACTTCTTTAATGTTAGTCAAAGTCAACACACAAGAGGTGCATCTACATAAAACGCAGAATCAATGCTCCCTCACTCATCAGTCAGTATACTTGACCATGGGGAAGTTGTCATTACTCACATACCATCACCCTCACCTATCATGCAACCAACACATAACCCTACATATGAAGAGGTCCTCTCTAGAAACCTACTCAAAGCACAGAGATCTCTCAAACACAAGCACACCACTCATATCTCACATGTAGATAAACACAATACACATAAAACACACATGCCAGTGTCTCACCAGGTAAGCCATTAAAGCATAACACAGAACCAAATGTACTAGTCATAGGTGACGCTATCATGAGACACAATGATGTGCCACTCACCAAGATGGATAAGGAGAAAGTCACAGTTAGCTGTCCATTTGGTGTCAGCATCTGTATCATCACACACTCACTCAAGTCTCTTTGCAGAAAGTACTGTTATGACTCTGTCATAGTACATGTTGGTGTGAATTGACTTAAGACATACTTCTCTGGACTACATGAATAGAGACATGACTGAGCTCTTGGATTATGTGTCCCAGGCAGGTATGTCTCTAGCTTTAAGCACCATACTAACTTTACCCAGGATGATGCTGCAATACAAGCAAATGATGATTAACTTCAACAATTGGCTTAATTTTTGGTATGATCCTAAGAGGATCCAGTTCCTGTCAGCCTGGGATGACATGGTTGATATACCTCAATGCTTTGCCAGAGATGGTCTTCACCTGTTACCCCTAGGATTTTGGCTTCTAGAAAAAGCTCTTGCCTTCCCCAGTGCCTTTTTTTAGGCAATGTCACAAGTACAAGTTTACCAATGTAAATTTTTTCTCAAACAAAAGCCAACATCAGGGTCATGCTGCTAAATGCTAGGAGTCTTAATCTAAAACTACACTCACTGGCAGCTGACCTCACCTTGGAGGATGCTGACATCTGTGCTGCCACAGAAGCCTGGTTCAAGGCTGTGATGAGCAGCCCAGATATACGGGATTAAAACACCTTCCACTTGCTCAGACCATCAGATGACAGTGGGAAATCCAAAGCAGGAAGGAATATCTATTCTTATCAAAGACAAATACTCCTCCAGATTGGTATGTGTAAATGAGTCCCTTGAACTTCTCCATGTACAACTATCTGTAGGTAAAACTCTTCTTCAGAGTATGACCAGTTGTTGAACACACCCCCATGAACTATGATGCCCACAGTGACTACCTGGACCTCCTGGAGTCCCTCAATATACCACCAAACACCCTGATTCTGGGAGACTTCAACAACCCATCAATAGATTGGTCTAACTACAATTGTACCAATGCACTCACCCACAGATTCTTGAACTTTGTAAACTCCAATGCCTTGGATCAGTTAGTGGACACCCCTACTAGGTGTCCAAACATCCTGGATCTGGTACTCATGAACATGAGTAATCATTGCACCATCCCAAGTGTACATTCATCTCTAGTGAGATCTGACCAAATGTCATTCACACTAGAAGTAACAATAGAGTCTGACCCTTGCCCAGCTGCAACTAAACTAAACAATTTCTCCAAAGAAAACTACAATCTCTTACAAGATGATATTACTAGTTTCATAGCCCCTACCTCTACTGACAGCAAGGATACCTATGCCATGGTTTATATCAACACCTTGTATAAACAACTCCATAGTTGCATTGACTCAGCTGTAGCTGATAGGATAAAATTAAGTTCCTCATATAAAAACAAGCCTGTTTGATGGTCATCCACCATAAACAGACTATATAACAGGAGAAATAAACTGCTGTCCAAAAATGGTAGTGAACAGTTCCCTAACTCAAAAGACTCTCTTACAGGACTAAATAAGCAAATAAGACACCTAATGAAAAAATCCAAAGCAAACTATGAATCTAAATTGTCCCCCCCAAACTAAGGTTAACCACAAGGCATTCTTTGGAAAATCCCACATTTGCATTAAACTTGTTGTAAATGGCACAACATATACTGAACCTGGTGGTATTGCTAACCTGCTGACAGATAGGTTCAGTGAGTACCCCCCAGTCACTGCCCAGTATACCAGAAAACATTGCTCCCACGTGCCATGCCCCAGACATCTCTAAGGAACAGGTCCTTAATGCCCTTTCCGAGGCAAAAAAACAGCCTATATGGAACCAGACAACATCCTTGGCTGTGTCCTAAATTGCTTAAAGCAGGAGCTAGTGGTACCTCTGAATACCTTTTTTAACCACAGTCTAAGCACTGCATATGTTTGTGTAGATAGGAAAATAACCACTGTCATCCCCCTCCACTAAGGGGGCTCCTCTGCTGACCCCAAGAATTACAGACCAATAATTCTAACCAGCCTCATATGCAAGGCCATAGAGAGAATCATCATGGACATCATCAACAAAGGTATAGGTGACCTCCAAACACAAGACCCATCCCAGTTTGTTTTTTGTTAAAGGAGATCATGCCTACTGAACTTGGTTGCAGTTTGGTTTTGTTAATGGGAGATTGTACCTACTGACCTTGGTGGAATTCTTCAAGAAAGCCACCAAAGTCATGGATGAAGGCAAAACTGTGCATACTACCTATTTGCACCATTCCCCATTTAGGCGTCCTTTATAAACTTACCCAAATAAACATAAAACAGTATATAGTTAAGTGGGTTGCATACTGTCTCACCAATAGAACAAACACAGTTAAAATAGTGGACTCTTTATCTACCTCCAGATCAGTAACCACTGGAGTACAACAGGGGTTATTGCTGGGGACCCTGTTGTTTGGAATTTACTTTTCAGAAGTGCAGGCCAAAACAAAAGGCATGTGGCTAACAAAGTTTGCAGATGACTGCCAGCTGGGTGTGATCATTGAATCCCCTAGTGACACTTTCACTTTCACCCTTCAGGAAGGTCTTAATCAAACCAATGATTGGTGCTAGAATCACAAGATCAACCTAAATGCTAAAAGGTGTATCATCATCCCCATCAGCAAGGGACACATCTCTGCAAAGTACCACATTAACAACAACACCTGAAGTACCCAATCAGTGGTAAGAGATCTGGGCACACAGGTTGACAGCAACCTCTGATTTGACCATCATGTTTCCACAGTGGTGAGGAAAGCCTTTTACGTTGCCCATCTCATCAATAAGAGCAGTGTCTCCAAAAAAAAAAGATGTTATAACCCCCCTGTACCCCTCTCTTATTAGATCAATTATAAAATACAATGCACCCTTTGGTATGCACATTGCCAGACACTTCCAACAATTGGGGAGACCTCAGAGGTACCTTACAAAGAAAATTCAAGGTGTCCAACACCTGTCCTATACTGATGGATTAAAATCCCTGTCGCTATACTCTGTGTACTACAGACTACACAGGGGTGACCTCTGTCTAGCCTATAAGGCAACCGCAAACCCTGACCTGATAGAAATGCTGCACATTAGCAAGACAAATGGTACTTGCTGCACCCATTCTAGGACGCTCAACAAGAGAACAGATATTAACAGGATTTGCTGGATAGACAGGTTCATCTCTCAAAACTCCACCAACTCTAGAATAAACTTCCAATCCCAGTAAAACAGAGCCATCACTAACCCACTTCAAGTATATTCTGAATAACTGGCTGGGGAATTGAAAATTTACCCCTGGGGATTTACCTGCATCCCTTCTGGACAGGGGCATTAGGTGTTGTGTCAGGTCTATTAATAGCACCATTAAAAGAGGAAAAAAACTTGTCTGGGCTTGTAAGGGCCTCAGAGCCATTAGCCTAGCAGCCTCCTATGATCCATTGATCCTATGTCCTTGTGTTATAGCCAAGCTATTCAAGTGCACTATATTTTTCGAAGGAATGAAGAATCAAGCCCTGTTACTGTCTGGAGAATGTTTATTATTTTTTATTAATTTATTTAGTCTTTGATGATGGGTTAGTTCCACTAGGCTTTTGGCCTCTTTTCAGGGGAGACCCACGGTGGTATTTGTACAATTAGGGGACATATGGCCAGGGCATTGGGGAACTTCCCTACTCTTTTTAAAGAGTATGGAGTCTCTGTTTGGCTGTTATACTTCCAGTTTATATTTCGGGTGTGAAGTTGGCTCAGAGAAACTTTGTGGAAGATGGACATAGCACAGATGTTGCATAGCAAAAAAAAAAGATGAATGTGTGCAAAAGGAAGCAGGGTCAGAGAGCTGTTGTTCGAGTGGTGAGGTTGTGATTGAGGGATCAGATGAGTTGTTGGTTAACAAGGAGATGGTTGGAGTAAAGGTGAATGCTGATTTGAAGGTAATCAAACCTTAACAAGATTCAGAGTGTCTATTCCAAAATGGTCTGTTCTCTGGGTCTAAGTTGGAGTGTGTAGTTAACAACCCATGAATCAGGAGGGATGTGGGATAATTATCTGAAATAAATGATTATACAGAGTTAGCTGAAGAGTGAAGTGGACGCATCATGAGGTGACATTATGGACAAAATTCAGGAAGAGAAGGCGAGAGAAATTTCAGAAGAAAGGAAGTTATATGCATTGATCATGAAAGAAGGGAAAAAAAGCAATTAAGAGAAAGAGAAGGAGGAAAAGGGGTTCAGGTGCCTAGACAGTGAGACATTTCCCTGTGGTACATTTTTCTGGGGACACATGGCTGAAGTAACATTCAACTGCAGAGAAATATGGCTGTTTGCAAATTCCCTGTGGGCAAAGAGAAGCACACACTGCCATACTCACAGCTTTAATAACCAAATGCATGGTGGCAGAAGAAGTAATGAGAGCTGTGCTCAGTGTACAGTATATACTTATGTAACTACAACATGTAGAAGTGTGCTACAGCATGGAGCAAATCCTGCAGGCTACTGTAGTCACATTTATGCTCCAGTATGTGTTTTAGGTAATGTTCTCTAGACACTGTGAAGGGGATAGTGGTCCACACACTCCAGTTATAAAGGCACTGCCCATTGTGCACTGCATTTTTACTGCTACTGACATGTCCTCTGGCAAGCCTACTGCTGATGCCTGCCATATTGCCTGCTGTCTCATGTTTCCTTGGGGACCATGGACATTGTTTTCCCCCTGTGCATTTGGTTACTGAAGTTGTGGGCATGGCAACATATTCTTCTCTTTGCCCACAGGGAATTTACAAACAGCAATATTTCACTGCAGCTGAATGTCACTTCAGCCATGTGTCCCCAGTCTAATGCACCACAGGGAAATGTCTCACTGCCTAGGTGCCTGAACCCCAGTGGTAGATATAAGATATAAGACGGATGTGTATAGAATCATTGCAATATATTCATGTCACAAAAAAGGAAAACAGGAAATGCTTAAAAAATTAAACTGTGTAGGAGTAAATATTAGTAAGATATTTTAATTGTAATTTAAGGAAAAGAAAGAAGGAAAGAAAGAAAGAAAGAAAGACGTGAATGATGTTAAGATAGTATATGAAATAATGAAAAGTGGAAAGCTGTACATATGAGATAATATACAATGGACTTATAAAAGGAATGAGATAAAAACAGAGACTGATTATTTTACCATCCCAGTTAGGTTGAAAGGGTGGCTTAATGGTTAAGGTGTTTGCCTTACAAACACAAGATGCAGGGTTTGAGTCTCACAAGGGATAATTGTCTAGGCTCACAAGGGCAGTTAGTCTAGTATTAACCTATAATATCTGATACTTTAAAATAAATTATAAAAGAAGGAACAAAAGAAACAGTTTCTCAGCTCATTTGGCTGTATGAGTAGAAGTAAAAGAAAAGGAAGAATATATAAGGATAGGTAAATATATCAAAATGAATGAAAAATATTTAGATGAGGAGAAAAGAAAGGAATTGGGAAGATCATGCAGAAATTAAAATATTTTATGAAAATTGGACTGATGGTGGTTAATATTTAAAGAAAAATAACACATAAAAAGTGCTTTTTAGAATTTCGGATGATGAAAAGAAAAAAAAGTAAAGAAGAAACAGGCTGCTAAGTCAGACAGTATTTAGAGACATATTAAGAAATAATAAAAATGTTTATGGAAAGGAGAAGGAAATATAAGAAATGAACCAAGAAGGGATAAAAAATGTTATATAGGCAAAGCTACTTTTTACAAGGAAAAAATGAACTGACTCTATATTTGAGTAAAATGGTGATAGAAAATGAGAGAAAAGCAAGAGAATTTGAAAATGAAGGAGAATAAGGGGACAAGCAAGAAAAAATATTTGAAGCAATAGAGCAGTATATACAAAAATACATTTAAGAAGATAGAGACAAAAGAGAGGCAAATATGGGAGGTAAAGAAATTAAGTAAAGAACATAATGAGATTATGGAAAAAAATATAAATGTAAAAGAATTTGATGAAATATATATATATATATATATATATATATATATATGTGTGTATAGGTATGGGTCCCCTTCAGTAGATCGAACATTTATAAGTTCGAACCACATATGGCCGAGACCATATGTTCAAACTTGTAAAAGTCCGATCTGACTGAATGGAGATCTCTGTACAGAGCAGAAAGGGAAGATTTCCCATTTCCACAATGCAGTGCGATCTCGGAGTTGGTATATTTAAATAAGGGGAGGGGTGAAGTGCAGGGGGATGTAACCCCCCTGCTATAGACATTTAGTTTTGTGTTTTTGGTTTTATGTGGTTTTACGTCAGTGTTCGAACTTTTATGAGTTCGAACTTATGATCTTGGCCATATGTAGTTCGAACTAGTAAAAGTTCGATGTACTGATGTAGATCCACATATATATATATATATATATATATATATATATATATATATATATATATATATATTATAGATAGATATGGAGAAAGTTACAGGAATAGTTGAAATTGAGTTTCATATGTATTATATATAAAATAATGGCAACAGGTATATTTTTAGAAGTATTGAATGAGTGTTTAGCAAAAAGGATGAAGAAAAAAAAAGAATATATATATATATATATATATATATATATATATATATATATATATATATATATATATGGGGGCCATGAAATTCATATGGGGAAAAAGGAAGAAGGAAGATATTAGGAATTAGAGGTCAATATTACTATATAATACAGATTATAAAATATTTATAACAATTATAGGGAAAGATTTGGGAAAGGTATGGATAGGTTGATGGAGCATATGATTTTTGGAAAAAAGGGAAATGAGGTCAAGATTTACTGTGTATATTAAGACAGCTAACAGATGACATAAATAACAAAGTTAAAACTAAAATATTGGTCAGATATGTGAATAAAGCATTTGATAAAATATAATGTGAGGAATTGTAGAGTATATTAAGAGACTATATTGTAAGTGATAAAATAATAAAAGTTATAAGAGCAATATATCAGAAATAATATTATAAAATAATCTTAAATTGATGGTTAAGTAAAGAAATTAGAATAGAATGTTGGATAAGACAAGGTTGTCCAGTAAGTAGTATCTTATTTGCCTTCTTTATGAATGTAATTGCAAATGTAATGAATAGTGAGTTACAAATGACAAGGTATAGAATAATAGAGGAAATATATGTTCCAGTTATGCTTACTTATGCAGATGATATAGCTTTAATTACTAAGCATAGTTAATGGATGGAACAAGGAATTAGGAAACTAAGTAATATGTCTGGTTTAAGTATTAATAAGGATAAAGTAAAGGAATGGGATTTTGGGGTAAATTAGAAGGTATTAATTTTCATGATGAAGAAGTTGATGTTTGTCTTTTCGGCTTTTCCTGGTTAGGGGTCGCCACAGCGGAACTCCGGTCCACTATATTCTAGGAAATATATTTTGGGTTAATGCAAAGGAGGAAACATAATGGAAAAGATTGATACAAAAGATGAAAGAAATATGTGTGTTCTAGAAGTTATATACATTATCATAAAAGAAAAATGTATATTTAATAAAAACTCCATTTTGATAGGTAAGATTGCCTCTTTACCAAGTGTACACATGATTCCATGTAAGTATGAATAAGTATTGCCATTGGCCATATTTTCATTTATATGGTGATCAAGACTAAATCCTGTGGGGAGAGGAGTTCTATATGTGAAGGAAAAGAAGGAGGACTAGGATTAGTAAATTGCATAGTTCATGCAGCTTTGCTGAATTTGTATAAAGTGTTATGGGGAATAAAAAAAGAAAATAGGAGTATAATAAATTATATATTGAAAATTAAGTATAAGGACTTTATGGGAAAGTTTAAGATATGGAAAAAGATGGAAGAACAATGTTAATAATGAGATTAAAGAATATCAAAGCAAGACATTATTATGGAAATTAAAAATAGAAAATGTACAAAAGAACAGACAGGATTGGTGCAAAAGTATTATGAGGGAATTTTACTGTATTTATCCTTGGAAAAACTTGAATAATAAAGAAAGAAAGGTGATTAAATTAAGGCTTATATGGAACAAAAACATCTATGAATGTAACGATGTTATGTGGAGGTTAATGATAAGTAAACTACCCATTAAAGAAAACATGTCTTATAAAGGATTCAGGAGAGAGTATGTAACCATTGTGGTGACTGAGATGATGGAATGTGTCTTCTTGAACTGTACAAGAGTGAAAAAATTGTGGGAGCAATTATATGAAATTAATGCATTGTATGATTCTAAAATTGTTAAAGATATAAAAATGAATATGATAGAGTATGGATACTATGCTATGCTTTGTGGGTCATATGAAATGAAAAATTAAATGAGATAAAGCATAATGGGAAATGAGTATTGGCTAAAATTTTGAAAAAAGATATGTTTCTGGTTGTGGAAAAAAGATTGAAATATATGAAGCTATACAATGTTGTAATATCAAGTGTAAGCAATTGTAAATAATGTATATAATGTATATATTGTATATAATGTAAATAGTGTATATAATGTGTTATAATTTGTTATAATAAATAAAGAACCCCTAATCTTTTTGATAAATGCCATGGGAGCTTTTACATCCCCCTGAGCTACCACCGACTCATGCAGATAGGACCTCAGTTTTGTGTTTCATCCCTAGTATGTAAGCATAGAATTAGTAAGCAACAAAAGTAGAAGTAATATGCATTTATGCTGATAAATTATTATCACCACGCACATTTAGATATTAAGACAGTTTCTCGAAACTGGTTCATCATGTGTCTGTAACCACTGATTTGTCTCATGGTATAATATTGTGAAATGATTTTTCTCATTTTGAATTACTATGGAAAATATAAGAGGAGAGAGACAACACAGAAACAGTGTGACAGGCTGTCAGAAAAATATGTATTAGTGTATGTATTAGTAATATGCTTAGTGCATTTAAGGCTTGAAAAGGGTTAACACATTTATTCTGTTTCACACTGCATAAAATCTGTACGAATTGCAGAAGCTTTCTAACCTTGTATTGTCATGAAATATGCACAGCTATTTCTTATGCTTTGGAAATTTACAGGAAAGCAGATAAGTTCTGTCTGTGTCAGGAAAATAATGAATAGAACAATATTAATGTTATGAGACTTAGACAAGGAGTTCCGCTTGTACTGTGAGAAAATACACAGCTGCAGAAGCTATAGATAATTAGAACAAAGACTGCTTGAAAATATGAACTGCAATCAGCATTTGCTTGTGTCTAAGTTAGAAAAGTACCTTGAAATGTAACACATGTATTAGAACTACACAACAGAAGTTTGTAACGGGCTATAGCCCACCAAGGCCAGGTTGTTTTTCTCAAAATGTTTTTCATAAGTCCAGTCATGTCAGCAGAAAATCTGAGTAACATCTGCTGTAGAACAATACTGAAAGTTGTGTTTGATTACATCAGCCATAGAAGGCCATGTCTTGTAGAATAGTATAAGAATAGCATACTTCCTGTTTGTAGTTAGGCAAAATCCTGTATTTTCATGTTTTTGTCTCCTTGCAGCAAGTTATTAAATGTACCTTAACTGAACCTTACGTGTATTGGTCTTTGAAGTTTTTTCCTTTGACAGATTGGCCCTTCGGACTGGAAACCCTCACTTCGCCTCAGATCAGACAGGCCAGGTGGCTTGAAACTGTACGGGGAAGAAACTACATCAGTTCTTCTTATTTGAAAAGCCCTCCGACTAAATTGTCATACAAAAGAGGCCAGCCACTTTCTGATCTGTGAATGAAGGACAGGTTTTTCACGAACCAGGTGATCAATCACGAAGGCTCAGGTAAGGTGAATCTACGTTTTTTCTGTTTTAGATCAGGGACAAAATTTGTATTGTTTTTGTCAGGACTGTATTTTTTTACAAGTCAGGGACAGAAAAGATTACTGTCTTGTCATAGATCAGGGAAACAGAGCAGGTAGGTAGTCATTCTGAAGAGACTATTACAACATCTGTGGTACCACGTTAAAAATAAGGAGTTATGTAATGTTCAAAAGGTTAGAACAAAATGGGTAATAATTGCACAAAAAGACCCCAAAATCCATCGTTAACCGAAGACGCAAAATACATGCAGTCACAGCATGCTGATAATATTAAATACTACTCAAAATGGGTTAATAAGTATGAATTTGATGGTAAATTAGAAAAATCCTCACTTGTTAAACCTGCCGAACAGCTTAAAACTGATGCCAGAGGTTGGGTAAAAAAGCAGCGCCAATTAGGAATCCCTCAGGCACACAGGTGGATTGAGGAAGTAAACCGTAGGGAACAAAAAAGAATAATTCAAAAGCAATGTTTTTAGATAAGAAGGACAATAACTTAATAATAGCATCGGCCCCTTCATCTCCCTTACCAGAATATGAAGCAAGTGAACAGGTTAGTCCACCCCCATGATATCCTGCTGTCACCGTAAATAGAGACACAACAAAAGCAAAACCGTTTATTAGAGATCCAATCGAGACCAGATCTCGAACACGGGCAGGTAATTCAAAAAGGGACATTGAATTATATCAAATGGGTAGGAATTCAAGATCTATGAGTGAAGAAGAAATATGCCCACTTATAGAAGTGCCTAATCATCAGGCAGGGCAAGAAGGTCAGGACCCAAATATTCTAGTGTATAGACCCTGGACTCCGGAAGACATCCAGAAAGCCACTGAGGGAATTCCCCATCCAAAAGTTAATTTCAGAAAGTTCTTAGAAGATTTACAAGGAATGAGGCTGAGTTATAATTTAAATGGAATAGAGGTAGAAAAAGTAGTCAGACAAATTGTTGGACCAGATTGGCACATGATTAATGGCAACTGGAATACCTGTGACACTGCGCTCAGGCCCCTCCCACATAGCAGTGCAGAACTAGACAACAGAGTGAAAGGTCTTACAGACCGAATCTCTGAGAAATGGAAGCCTAGAGCAGACTGGGATTGCATTAATCAATGCATCCAACAAGAAGGTGAAACTATTGACAGATATTATGCCAGACTGTTAGAATGTTTTAATAACCATTGCGGAATGCAGGTTCCTGAAGATCAGACACAAGATTCCCCATATGAGCAGCAATTAAAGAATGCATTTTTGAAAGGCAGCATTGCACCCATAAGCAGTTTTATTATAAAGCACATGGTAGATCATCGTACAAGCAGGTTACAGTCATTACTTGAATATGCTAGGCATGCCAAAAGGCACTTTAATAGCAAAAAGAAAGCCCAAGTACTTTCTGTAGAAGATGGAGCAGAAGTTTATATAGTACAGTCTGGGAAAAAGGGCAAGAGAAATGCCCAGGGAAACAAACAATCTGATCAGCAAACAGAGGACTTTGAAGGGCGAAAGAAAAGGGGTGAATGTTTCAAATGCGGTAAAAAGGGACACTTGGCAAGGGATTGCAAGAAAAACAAGAAGGCAACCACAGAAGACAAGGAGGGTGAGGACTGACTATATGATAGTCAAGAATCACTAGAAGGGGATAGCAGAGAAATGACAAATGAGAATGTGATAGAGGGAGTAGAGGATGTGACAGAAGAAATAGAGGAAGTGCAGGAAGTTACGGATAGTGAAGAAAATGAAATATTGGATTTAGCTTTATTGAGCTTAGAGCTCTGTTTAGCAGACACAAAACCAGAAGTTACACTCCTGGTAGAGGGGAGGGAAGTCAAATTCTTGTGTGACTCAGGGGCGTCACAGACCCTGATACATCCCTCCAAACTGCCAGAAAATTCAGAGTCACCTGATTACATACTAGTGAAAGCAGCTAATGGACAGCTGTATCGGGAGCCCCTCTCCCATAATATTACAATAACTGATCCTGTTTCAGGATTGACCCAGAAAAGTAAAATTGTTGTTTCTGCAAAATACCCAGTAAACCTCTTGGGCAGAGACCTTATGCAGCTATTTGGTATAGCAGTAGTTCCGACTATGCAGGGTATGGAAGCACAGCAACAAATTAATACCTTTGCAGTGCAATCGGAGGGTGAAATGTTTTATTGGTACAGCCAGGACTTGGTTACAACTGGTTCAGGGGCAGTGACCGAAGAGTTGATGAACGTAGCCATCAGCAAGTTCCCGTCCCTTGACATTGACAAACAACATTTGTTGCACTGTACTCTGTATTATTGTAAATACACCAGGACCTGATAAGGAATATGAGCAAGAATTGTTTAGAAATCGTGCAAACAGATTGATATTACGTAATCTGTACTGGGACATGAAAGGGAACAGTGTAGCCAGCTGTTCATTGCCCAAGGAGTTCTTTGCACTCTATAAATCTAATCGATTACCACATGTTAGCTTAACTAAGGACAAGAATGTAAAATGGGTAGACCTAGGAGAAAAAGTCACGAGATGGGAAAAGCAGACAGAGTTAAAACTGTCAGAACAAGGAATACAAATGCAGAAGCTGAATTGGATAACTCAGACCCACCCAGCTGTGCACTTGCAGTCTAGCAAGGACAGCTGATTAGCACTCCTATTAAAGGAGGAAGAGAATGCCTTACAGAATATACCAGAAACTCTTTGGTCAACAGGAAAGTCAGATGTAGGACTTATTCGTACAGCGGGACCAGTTACTATCATGCCAAAATCAGCATTTAGACCACAGAAAAGACAGTATCCCTTAAGAAAAGATGCAGAGGTAGGAATCAAACCTATTATAGCAGCTTTACTTAAGGAAGGAGTGCTGGTGGAATCTCCTGATTCACCATGTAACACACCCTTATTTCCTGTTAAGAAAGCAAACGGAGAGTGGCGTATAGTCCAAGATTTACAAGCTGTAAATGACACAGTAATACCAAGGGCACCTACGGTGCCAGACCCACACACCCTGTTGAATGATTTAAAACCTCAACAGAAATATTTTTCTGTGGTAGATATCAGCAATGCGTTCTTTTCGATACTGATACACCTTGACAGTCAATATTGGTTTGCATTCACATTTCAGGGGAAAAGGTATACATATACGCGACTACCACAGGGATATTGTGAAAGTCCAACAATATTCTCACAAGAAATGGAAAGCAACTTGGTGGGATTTACCCCACCAAGGGGTAGTCAGATTTTACTTTATGTTGATGATATCCTGCTGGCAGCCCCCACCCAGAAAGATTGCAAAGAAGATACCATAGCGCTATTACAATTTTTAGCCACTGAAGGACATAAAGTAAACAAAAATAAACTGCAGCTTTGGAGAAAACAAGTTAAATACCTAGGATATGTAATATCCAAAGAGGGTAGGACATTAGATGAGGACAGAAAAGTAGTGATTTTACAAGCACCAAAACCCACTACCAAGAAGGAAATGATGTCCTTCCTGGGTACGACTAATTTTTGCCGGAGCTGGATTCCAAACTACGCCTTGGAATCTGCACCGCTGACTAACCTGATATATAAAAAGCCTATGGCAGCACAGGATTTGTTACAATGGACACCAGAAGCAGAATCTGCTTTCTGCAAACTGAAACAGTTAATAGCGTCCTCATTAGTTTTGGGCTTACCAAACTATCATAAACATTTTTTCCAAACTGTAGATTGTAAGCAAGGTTATATGACATCAGTGTTAACACAACAGCATGGGGACAAGCAACGCCCTATTGCTTATTACTCATCACAACTAGACCCAGTGGCACAGACTTTACCCCACTGTGTACAAGCAGTAGTTGCAGCTGCAATGGCAGTACAGGCTTCGGCCTCAGTAGTTTTGTTCCACCCTCTCACATTGACAGTGTCTCATGCAGTAGCTATTATTTTACTGCAAGAGAAGGTAGCATATCTTTCCTCTGCTAGGCATCTTTCCTGTATGACTATATTGTTGAGCCAACCTCATATGACAATTGAACGATGCACGACTTTGAATCCTTCTACCTTGCTCCCAACCCCTGCAGATGGCACACCGCACAGCTGCCTGCAGGTGATTGAGCAAAAGATACTGCCTAGAAAAGATCTTACGGATGTCCCCTTGGATAATGCCGAGGTGACATACTACATGGATGGCTCATGCAAAAGGGGTCCTTCAGGACAGAACCTAGTAGGATATGCAGTAGTTTCTGATACTGAGATTATAGAAGCGAAACCCTTACCACACAATTTATCTGCACAGGCATCAGAATTGATTGCCATGACATGGGCATGTACCTTAGCAAAGGGTAAATGTGTGAACATTTTTACTGACAGCCAGTACGCTTTTTCTACTGTACATGTTTTTGCACAACAGTGGAAAAATCGAGGAATGATAACATCTACTGGCAAACCAATCAATCATGCACAATTTATTTTAGATCTTTTAGAATCTATTCAGTTACCTCAGAAAGTAGCTATTTGTAAATGCACAGCTCATACCTAGCAACAGGATAGGATTTCAAAAGGTAATGCGAGAGCTGATACAGCTGCAAAGCAGGCAGCTTCAGAAGTATTTCTTTTGAATGAGGAATTACAACCCTCTGAGATTTTAGACTTAGAAATGTTAAAGACAATGCAGACACTTACTACGCAAGCTGAAAAACAAAGATGGGTAAAACGAGGAGCAATTCTCAAAAAGGGGCTGTACATATCTAAAGAGGGGAAACCGATATTACCATCTAATTTGTTTAGATATGCAGCTTTGTTGAGCCATGGGCAATGCCATATTTCAACAGGGGGGATGGTACAGCTGGTGAACCGAGTGTTCACGACATATGGATTCTTAAACTACTCTAAAAAATTTTGTTTCATGTGCCACGTTTGTAATAAACATCATGCACAAGGGGCGTTAAAGCCCAAGCAAGGGAGTTTCCCCTACACCACTGTATCCGTTTCATACTATCTGTATGGATTTCATAGAATTGAACAAATGTGAAAATAAGAAGTATTGTCTTGTCATTGTAGATATGTTTTCCAGATGGGTGGAAGCCTTTCCAACTAAAAATCCAGATGCGGCTACCGTAGCAAAAATTCTCATTAAAGAAATCATCCCTAGATTTGGCATTCCGGAAAGGATCTACAGTGACAGTGGTACACACTTTGTAAACCAAACCATACAACAGTTAAGTAAACATTTTGGTATTTCTTTAAAAAATCATTGTGCATATCACCCACAATCTGCAGGGTTAGTAGAGAGGCATAATGGGATTTTAAAGAGTAAGCTAAGGAAGTTAATAGAAGAAACACAGAGAAATTGGGTGTACTGTCTGCCCCTGGCACTGTTGAGCATGAGAACTGTTCCGAATGCAAAAGGATTGACTCCTTTTGAAAAACTATTTGGAAGAGCTTATTATATACCTCAGTGGAAACCTCTCATGCCCGCAGACCAGGAAGTCAACTGTACACTAGCAGAGTACATGAGAAATTTGTTGAATTCTAAACATCTGTTGCAGTCAAATTCTGTTTCAGATAAAGAACAAACCAGACCATCAGAAGTGGCAGTGGCACCAGGTATCTGGATCAGGGTGAAGACAATAAAGAAGAAGAATTGGACATCACCAAAGTGGGAAGGTCCATATCAAGTTCTTCTGTCAACACCCACTGGAGTCAAGATTGCAGAGCGTGCCTCGTGGATCCACCTGACGCACTGCAAACTAGTTAAGAACTTTGAACTGGACAAAAATCTTGTCACATGTCAAAAGCAAAAATGATAGAATCCAGAAAAAGCAGGAATGCAGAACAACCATTTCCTCAGAAGTATTGTATAATCATCCTGTTAACTGTACTAGTGACAATAATCTTTTTGTTGTGGCCATTCCTTTTTCCAGCCACACAAACTGAACTGAATAAATGTAAAGCGTTACTCATAGACTGGCATCCAAACTTCAACACTTGCTAGGCAATTAAACGTGTATGCTGAGACTTTCAATGTTTCGAATTGCTGGATTTGTACAGCTTTGCTGACAGCATACAGGGGGTTATTAATGACTACAGTCCCCCTAGGGGTCAACGAGACCTGGGAAAACTTGATTTATGATACCTCAACCATTACATCACAAGATAAAATAGCATTGCACTTGTCTGTTCCACAAAAGGGAACTGTGTATTTTTATAAAAATGATACTGTTCAGGTGGGTTGGAGCAATTACAATGTGACTGTTCCTTATAAATGTTACACTAAAGCTAACAATGCAGGTTCTTATTGTAATACAAACTATGATTCATTTCTTGAATTGATGCACAAAACAATTAATGAAGTAAAACATAATTCTGTTCTTTATAAACAACTATCTATAATTCATAGAAAAATGTTTCATGCAGGGCAAGTGTATATTCATAGCAAAGTTACTACTAAAGTAGAGGACTGTTATTTTGTATGTGGCAGAAAGGCATACAAGTGGTTACCTGAGAATTGGTCCGGCAGTTGTTTTTTGGGTTACCTGGTTCCGGCCATACGACACACTGCAGTTTTGCCTCGAGGAAAAATCCGGAATGTCCGAGAAGTCGTCAAGAAACCTGTGAATCCAGTGGGGCAAATCGATGCACGCTGGAAAAACTATCATTCTATAGGCAATGGACTGACACACATGGACTTGAGTGATAGTGTTATATCGTGGGCAGGCATATTACCAGCATATGGAGCAGTGAAATCGATCTGGGAGCTGAGAAAACTGTCTAAATTTCTCAAAGTAATGAGCAATGCAACTTTTTCCACTCTCGAATTGGTGACTGATGAACTGAATGCCATGAGAACTGTAGTGCTTCAAAACCGCATGGCTCTTGACTTCACCATAGCGGCGAGAGGCGGTACTTGCGCCTTAATCCAGTAGGAGTGCTGTTCGTATATTCCTGACCATAAACACAAGATAGACAACCACCTTTAGGTAATTCAGCAAGTGTCGGCCATGACCAAACCAGGACCAAACCCACTGATGGACGTTTTCCAGAAATGGTCTGGGGGTTGGGGTACCATCCTAATGAACATCCTGATTGCCATTTGTGTAGGAATGCTCCTATTGGGAGTATGTGTTTGCTGTGGCATCCCCAATATGAAAAGACTGATCAAAGACTTTATAGACATGTCAGTTTCTGAAACCTTATATCAAAGTGCTGAGTTTGAAGAACTATTGAAAAACTGAAATGCTTTCATAAGTTTAAACTGAATGACTCTCTTAACTGCAAATCCTGAGTAGGAAGAGGTTAGGAGAAGAAAAAACTGTTTATGCTTATTTTGAAAGTAGAATAAAAGTATTAAAAGGGGGGAAATGTCAGAAAAATATGTATTAGTGTATGTATTAGTAATATGCTTAGTGCATTTAAGGCTTGAAAAGGGTTAACACATTTATTCTATTTCACACTGTATACAATTTGTACGAATTGCAGAAGCTTTCTAATCGTGTATTATCATGAAATATGCGCAGCTATTTCTTTAGCTTTGGAAATTTACAGGAAAGCAGATAAGTTTAGCCTGTGTCAGGAAAATAATGAATAGAACAATATTAATGTTATGAGACTTAGACAAGGAGTTCCGCTTGTGCTGTGAGGAAAATACACAGCTGCAGAAGGTATAGATAATTAGAACAAAGACTGCTTGAAAACATGAACTGCAATCAGCATTTGCTTGTGTCTAAGTTAGAAAAGTACCTTGAAATGTAACACATGTATTAGAACTACACATAAGAAGTTTGTAACGGGCTAGGGTCCACCAAGGCCAGGTTGTTTTTCTCAAAATGTTTTTCATAAATCCAGTCATGTCAGTAGAAAATCTGAGTAACATCTGCTGTAGAACAATACTGAAAGCTGTGTTTGATTACGTCAACCATAGAAGGCCATGTCTTGTAGAATAGTATAAGAATAGCATACTTCCTGTTAGTAGTTAGGCAAAATCCTGTATTTGCATGTTTTTGTCTCCTTGCAGCAAGTTATTAAATGTACCTTAACTGAACCTTACGTGTATTGGTCTTTGAAGTTTTTCCCTTTGACAGACACATGTGATAAGAAAGACATGCAGCACCAGCTTGTTCAGTGTAAAAATGAGGGTGAGATGAAGACAGTGACACTCATTCATAGGTCCAGTATCAAAACCAGGAGAAGAAATTTGGCAAAGAAACTGCAACAGGGTCACAATTTTGTTGTGGTTAGGCAGTTAAAATGTCCTATTATCAGAAACATATCCCAATAACAGAGCAATAGAAAATGAAATATTTAAGTAATGCCATTATAGGAAATGAAAGTGAACTCGTATAGAGACTTTTAAGACTCAGTACTAGCTGGAAGTCTGCAGAGAGATTACATGAATAATTAATACAGATACTGAGACAGAAAAGAAGAAAATGGAACCTAACCGAGGTTCTACAGAATAAAGTGAGTATTACTGCTATGGATTATTAAGCTGTATACTATAATGCTATTATATTATACTGCTGATTAGTTAGGTTCCCCTCCACAGTACAGTGTGCATGGCATCGAAGACCTTGCCTTGAAAACACCTCTGTTTCTAAAGTCATCCCTGGTTTTACTGTTCCAAACCTACATAACTACATCTTTGAACTCAGTGCACACATGTTAAAACGCTACATGATCACAGGGATTTTCTGATGGAAACTGGGTAAGGACAGCCTACACTATCTTGCCAAGTATGTTATTGCTAAAATATATTCATTGGCACTATTCCCATATACACATATAAGTGTGCCTTCTTAAATGTAAATGGTGTGCACATATACAGTGGGCATAGTCAGCTTTACCCTACCTAATATACTATAAATCCTGTCCAATAGTTCTGTATAAGTGTAATGTTTACTCTAAAGCAGCATAAGAATAATAGTTTGTATTTGCTAAACATACTTTTAATAGATGTCATTTGATCTTTCAGCATTTTCCCCAACACCCCCTCTGCTTTTCCCTTCACACTCAAAGGGAAAGTTCAAGCATCCTTAACTCAAAGGAACAAACTCTGGCCAACAGTATTATACTATAATGTTAAGCACCACTCCCTTTGCTAGCTGCCATTTACAACAGCTGGGTTGATGTTCTGACCTGCTATGCATATAAACCACTGATTGTTTCTTTTGGGATTACCAAACATTCTCAGCAAGTGGATCCCACACTGTTTGCCTTTGATTCACTCATTCTGACTCCACTATTCTACCATCCATTCCCACCAACCCCTCCTTACTCTACATTTATTCTGCCCCATAACCCAGCCCCTAACAGATCTAACCACTCAACATCAAGAGAGCTCAGAATCCTCCCCCACAATATAATTACCTAATTCCTTAAACATCTCAGCCTCTCTCTCATCTATCCTAGTCAAACTCTACCCGGTTTGATCACTTGATGGCAAGATAGTTAAAACTCCTCTCTACAATATACTAGCTAATATATTAATCATCTCAACCTCCTTCTGTACATGATAGACAGTAATTATACTTTTACACCACCCCAGTCCTTCACTTTTCCATCTATGTTTCCATAAAACACTTGTTTTTCCTTAACTTTGATTGTATACAGAATGTTGCTACTTATAGAACTCTGCTGTATTCTGGTACTGACCTCCCACTTAACATACTATCACTTTCCCTTAAACTGCACTACCACAACCCCAACCTCCAGCCTCCTACTTAACCTAGACAATTGCAATAGCTATTCTAATAAACCTCCTAGCCTCTTCACTCTCTCCACTACTCTCTGACTTAAATACAGAATACTTCACTGTGATCACCTATCCCTTAAAACAAAACATCTGTTCATACCCTCCCTTAAGAATTATTACAGATTTTTGCTTTGGAACTCAAAGATTCAGTTGTGTGGAGACATATACCCAAACCCTGGCCCTATTAATCTAAACCTGAAGCTCAATACCACCACTTCCTGCAAGCACCATAGCAGCCCAGATAACTCCCCTCCTTCAGTTACAATCCATCCTGTCTTTCATGCATCCTTTACTCATTACACAGAGACATTTTCCATCCAAACCAATTCCAATTAACAGACATAGCATTCTCTCACTCTGTCAAGTGCAAGTCCAGCCAAAAAAGTTTGGCAATATTAAATCTTTATATTATTAGTAATAAAATTACAGATATACATGCCTGGATATCACTCTATTCCCCAGATAGCCTAGCCATCACTGAATCACGGCTTAAATCAAATATGAAAGATACAACAATACTACCTCCAGGCTAAAACATTATGCGGATTGACAGATCCCACAAAGAAGGAGGAGGAGTCACCCTATTGTACCCCAGCTCCTGCAGCCTCTACTTCTATTGCAACTTCATCCCCAGATTTCACTCATCCAGAATACTCATAACACTTTTAAAGTTAAACTCTAAAAAACATTCTGAATTATTGTAATTTACATTCCCCTGAAAACAACATACCCATACTCAAAGAATTTCTCTCCTGGGTATCTAGTAATATTGCTTATGAAAAAAATCATTTTGGCTGATGTCAATATTAACTGGCAAAGTGTGACGTCTGACAGTCCCTTATCTTATATGAATCTATTTGGTCTGCCTCAGCTAATCACAACACCTACAAGGTAAAACAAAAGCATTAAGGGTACAATTCTTGATTTCTTGATTGGATATCAGTCTCAGACCCCAGTAAATGGATCCTATCCTAACTCCCGAAGTGACCAAATCCCTTAATATACACATAGACTTACCACTCGTCACCCCAATGCTCACCAAGTTAAACCAACCAGGAATCTCACAAAATTTAACAAAGACTTGTTCAGTAGTATCCTAAGGTATTGGTCTATGCTAAATACTTTCTCATTAGATGATGCAGTTACAACTTTTAATAACTGTTTTATAAATACTCTAAATAACTTTGACCGTCTATGGATAAAAAGAGTAAACACTCACCCTGGCTATCTACTCTTACCAAAAACATTATGCATACCAGAGATGATTCTTGAAGTGCCTAAATAAAAAAAAATCTGCAATACAAGGAACTTCATAATTGAGTTAAAAACAAATATACAAGGATAAGAAGCAATACTATGACCAACTACAACTTAAACATAAAAAAGATCCCAAAATAATCTGGTCCCCTATTCATACACTATTCAGTCTGGGTACGAAAAAAAGATCCATATCCCTGTCAAACCTGTTATCCTCTTGAAATAATGACTGCATTTATTTTATGGAGAGCATTGTTGCCCTCACCATAAGTACTTCATCTTTCCCTACACAGCCTATAACATAATATAAACTGCCCCCTTGGCTACCATATTAACCTCTGAAAAATATGAACCCAAACAACCCATAGCCACAAATGCCAACAACTTTAACTTAAAACCTGCAACAATATCTACTAGAAAAAAATTGCTACTTAAACTTAAACCTTGCTTTATAGCTCCCGACAACCTCCCACCTGAATGCCTCAAAATAGCAGCAGAAGCAATATTGTACCCAGTAGTTTATTTATTTAACATTTGTTGACCAAGAAAGTCTGACTAGGACAGAGCCTATTTTTAGCAGAGGCCCAGTAAGAAATGCATTTCTTTAGAATGTGGGAGGAAACTGTAGCACCCAGAAGAAACCCATGTGCATGTAGAGAGAACATGCAATCTTTGCACAGAAGGTACCCCAGCCGAGAATAGAACTGGAGAACCTTTTGCTGTGAAGCAACAATGTTAACCGTTGCATCACTGCACCTCCCCTATTTAATTTTTAGTTATCTAAATCAATAGATGCATACAGGAATTTAATGACCCAGCTATTTGGAAAAGTCCCTATGTCATCTCACTACACAAGGTAAGAAACTCTACAGAAGTGTCTAACTTTTGCCCAATTGCAATTCTCTCCCCTCTCTCAAAAATTCTAGCAAAACTAATCCACACTCATTTTCTTCTCCATCTGCTCTCAAACCAGCTTTCACCTACTGCACTTTTTTTCCTTTTTAGATAATAAAAACAATAAAAGGGACTCTAGCAAATTTATCTGTTCCATATTTCTGTATCTGTCCAAAGCCTTTGATAACATTTCACATAGTAAACTCCTTCAACAGATGCACCATCTCGACCTCTGTTGAAAACTGGCTTCACAATGCCAAATTATTACTCAACAACCAAAAAAAAAAAAAAAAACCAAACAAAATTACTCCTATTCTTCCCAAAAGCACACCAGAAGAAAAAATACAGCTTTAAATTATTCTCACTTAACAATACAGAGATAGAAAGTATACCCTATACAAAACTGCTTGATGTGGCAATTGATGACAACCTCAGATTTGAATTTCACATTCAAAATTATATATGTATAAAAAACTTACTAGAAACATGGCTTGCTTTATAGACATAAAAACTATCTTACTGACTCTGTTAAAACCACCATAGCAACCACATACCTGCTTCCTTACTCTTATATGGTGCCCCTATCCTTACCAACTTACAGGTATTTGCTAAAACTAGACTTGAAATACGCTACAAAAAGTTGCTAAATTTGCTGCCAATAAACAATACTATGCACGTCACTGCATGCCCTTAAGAATCTGAACTGGTTTGAACTTTCCCATTGCCTGGACTTTGTATAACTAGCTAATGCCCACAACAGAATGTATAATCCTGTGCTGTCCTGCAAACCTTCCTTTTTGTCACCCAAACAGATTCCTTCATTTTAATTATAAACAAGTTTTCACCATCTTTAAATCTCAAAATGCAATTGGAAATATCTTTTACTGCTACTCTGTTGCTAAATAATGGAATTCTGTTCCTCAGGCTGTTAGAACTGCAAATTACCATCCTTCCTTCAAACACCTTCTGAAATACTACCTGTCAAACTCATGGCTGTGCTCATGCTATACTTCCAGCTGAACATCAGCCTTGCCTTTTTTTTTTTTTTGCTTTTCTACATTTTCCCCAACCTTACCTGTACAGCTTCTCTATCCATTGCCACTTCATCATCTTCACCTGGCTATTCCACCCTCTCTACCCCTTTACATAACCTCTTCCTATCATCTCCTCTCCATTTACACTAATCTGTTTTAATCTCTCTCCCCATTACAGTTACAAATAAACTAAGTATATGACATTTACTTATGTCTACTGTGAATTGCCAAAAGGATGCTCTCCTGAATTATATATATTGCTTTACTTTGCTTTTTCTCGTTGTTCTCTTTGTAACCAATTTTTGTATATAGTAATGGGTTGGGAGGGTGGCTTAATGGCTAAGGTGTTTGCCTTACCAACACAAGGTGCAGGGTTTGAGTCTCACAAGTGATAATTGGCTAGGCTTAAAATGGCGCGCAACGGCAGTTGACTTAGCATGAACCTATGCACAATAGTCTTGATTATTTTTGAAATGTGTAATGTTAAACTGTTTTTTATGTACTGCCTTTAAAAAAGTTGGGGGGATTCAGTAATCCTCTGTGTAGGATGAACGAAGCCCTACTCGGAGACTGCCGTCTAAGAGTATGATGTCAGCGTGTCATGCATATGCATGAGGGTGCGCTGACTCAGCTCCCTGGCTAACACGGTGCATGTAGGAGTGCAGGGGGCATGTCAGACTGCCGAGCAGTCCAAATATCCACGCCCCTGCAAGTGCCTAAATCTGCAAATGTCAGCAGATATGAGCGAGTCCGCTCAAACGTGTATACCCCCAGCACTACACTCCCCCACATTCAAAAGCCCTGTAGAAATGAAATAAAATGTAAAACAATTTTTTTTTTAGTATTCACGATATAGCAGCCCATATTTGTGTGTGTGCAGGTGTGCCCATTGCTTAGCTACAGTTAGCAGTTTAGACATCGAAGAGGATAATAAACCACTTATATGCAAATTAAGCCAAATAGGAATAGTGTAGTGGTAGAGCCTTCGCACAAATGGGAGACATTCCTGGTTCAAGTCCCACCACTCCTCTTTCCATTTTCTGTAGGAAATCCGTGCATAAAAATAATTCCTGACATTTACCTTTTAAATTTTATTAAAACGCATCGAAATGGCCTATGTAGTAGTGAACGATATTTTAAATATATATAAGAAAGTGAAACGGTCATGCATACTAATAAATGCATAACTAACCTATGTTAAGCAATGTGAAGCACTGCTAAGCAATGTTTACCAATAGTAAGCACATTTAAGAATAATTGCCCATAGCTAAGCACTGGTTTAACTAGCGCAATAGCTTTGCACGGAGCTGCGCATTGCGCCAACTAGCGCAAACCAAACATGTTTGTGCAAAGCTGCTCACCGTGCTAACTAGCACAACATCGGGCAACGTCGGTAAACGTAGAGCAATGTTGAGCAAAGTTGAGCAAAGTCAGCTAAACCCAGCCACACCCCCTACCGGTCAGGCCAGTAGTAAAATAAAAAAGCAATGACAGGTCTCAAACCCAGCATAGTGTGCACCATAATCACAGTACTAATCCACTAAGCCATGACAGCATTTGATGTTCATGGACTGTCAACACACATATACATATGAATCAAAGTTTACCCAGTGCTAAACAGGTGTGCACTCAGTTGAGAACTTTCAAATCCAGCCAATCACAAATAAGTGTGTGAAATTAGGCATATTTAAGCTCCATAGGTGGGAATACTCGCCATAACTGGTTGCAGCTCCCATCTGCAGGCAGCAATGGCTGGTTGCGGAGAGGGCTCTCGCTTCTGAGCACAACGGTGGGGCATTGAGGAGTCAAAACTGATGGTTTGGCTCCTCATCCATCATCATGATGCTAGACTCCTGCAGGGCCAGTTCCAGGGCACAGAATACAAAGCGGAGGCCTGGAACCATCTTGCACATGAACTCACCAGTGCCACAGGCGTCCCTCGGATTGGTAAGCAGGTTAGACATCACCATGCAGACCTGAAGAGATGTAAGCAGGACCAACTGAACCAATGGATACAGGAGGCCCATGGGATGCAAAATGCCCCACTACTGAGTAGGTAGCCATGGACTGAAGTATGTAAACATTGCTAGTGTAGTCGATAGTATGGATAGGTATATGTCTCAAATTCACTCATTTACTTCACAGCTGCAGGTGTCCATGCTGCGCATCAGCAAGCCTATGCAGATAGGCTGCTAAGGCTGCCCCACCAGGCAGGTTAGTAATTTTTCTGCATGTACTGTTATATAAAATAAGTGAGAGAGCCTGACTAAAAATGTCTCAGCCCAATAATAAAGGTATAATAAGGCTTGAATAACCTATCTGCATGAACTGGTATGTAAAATAAGTGAGAGAGCCTGAAAAAGAGTGTTGTAACCCATTAATAAAGGTATAATAAGTCCTGAATTATTTCTCTGCATGTATTGTTATATAGAATAAGTGAGAGAGCCAGAAAAAGAGTGTTGTAAACCATAAATGAAGGTATAATACATCCTGAATAAGATGTCTGCATGCACTGTAATAACAAATAAATGAGAAAGCCACTAGAAAAGTGTGTAATGTAATTAATAAAGGTATAACAGCTGTAGTGTGTCCGTGTCACTTTCTTTGAAATGTTGATGTATTCTTGCAGTATAGAAATAGTAGTGTTGTATTAAGCGCTGTCAACCCACGTTTGGGTAGGCCCATAGAAAGAGTATGAAGGGAGTGCCAGTATCTCTTAAGCATATATACAGTCCTCAACTGTAGTTTCAAGCCTGGCATGTATAGGTAAATCTGGCACATGAGTAGCTTGTAATTGTGTGCACCGGAAATGTCAGTGTACTGCTAGAAATGTAGGGGGCTGTTAAAATATAACTGATAATGTCACCTGAACACATCCATATATGTAGACATATGAATATAAATAAAATATATAAATACATAGCAGTAACATCTGCATCCTGGACAGTTTGTATAACAGATCCAGGTCAGGTACATAAGGAACTAGCAAAGCACATCCCACAACGTAATGAACATTGCCTAGTGTAATAATACATGTAGGGGATATATATACCTGCAGTTAGTAGGAATGTAGTGTAAACTATAAGTTCATATAAGTTGTTAATGGAGGTATCTTTTTACACCCTACTGTATGTGCATAAACAATGCAATTCCACACCTCAGTGGGTATGTGTAATCTCAAAACATTTGTTGGGACATATGTCCTATTGGTTTATAAATATCTGCATAACTTTGATGCATGTGGCCTGTTCAAACACCACAATCTTGGTGGCCTTTTGCCACCATTCATTCCTGCATGCTGTTGGAATGTCTACTGTCGTTCAATATATGCATGTGTTATGCTTGCTGTTCAACTGTTGGAACTGTGGTGTGTTGGGTTAATGGGAATATTACTGCATGCTGTTACAACTAATTTGGAATGTTGTTGGCTATACTGTCATTAAATTCACCTAAACACAGAATGTATGGAAAGGCCGATCCCAGCGGACCCAACTGTCCCACCTGAGCTGGCAATGGCACCTGGCACCAGCAGGTCCGGTGCCCAGCCCTGGACATCCTCCTCCATTGGCCCTGTGCCACCTTCGGGTGGAAGCGCTGCAGGGGATGGGGCTCGTCCCCCCATGCAAGCATGGCAGGAGGAGGGTCACCTGTCACCCTCCGAATGGTCCGGGCTGTGGTGCGTAGGGAGATCCAGCGTTCAGTCACTGATCCCCTATGCCAGCTCGAAGCAAGAGTGGCGCAACTCACGGGTGAGCCTGCCCCTCCTACACAGCCCCCAGCACAGCCACCCTCTGGGCTGTGAAGGTGCAGTGGTGACTGCCCATGGGTGGGGATCTCAGTTCCACTGTTACCATCTGTGTGCTCATGGGTTTGCGATTTCCAAACATCCTTCCCCATCAGTTGTGTTCACCCACCCCATGTGTCATATTCTGCCCCTGTATGCATCTTGTTTGTCTTGTCTGTTTACCTCCCCACCCTACCTCCCAAAACATACCTACTTCCCCTAACCCACATTCCACTCACACCTGAAAAAAAAAATGGGCAATCTGCTCCAACAAAAAAATTATGCCCCATACATAGCTGCCCATTTTGCACAAATGTCTGCTGGACACAGAAACTGAAATTCAGTTGGTAGTACAACATACTTTGTTGTCCTCACCCCTCTGTCAGGGGTGGAAGGTTTCAAAATTCCATCCAAATTACTAGTATATGCACAGCTGTTGCTGTTAAAGAAATGGGCAGCTATGGACTTTCCCTACACCCGTCCTACACATCCCAACCTGTTTTCCCTACTGTCTTTCCCTCTTTGTGCCCCTTTTTCACCACTTTCCTATCTCCCAATTTTCTTTTCTTTGAAAGAAATGAGCACGGGGGTTAGCGGGAGTAAGCAACTTTAAGCAGTAGTAAGCGGGTTTGAGCGAGTGTGCGCTTAGCTAAGTATTGCTAAGCATCGTGCAAACCCATACAAACAGCAGGAGTAAGCAACTTTAAGCAGTAGTAAGCAGGTTTGAGTGAGTGTGCGCTTAGCTAAGTATTGCTAAGCATCTTGCAAACCCACACAAACCCACTTACAACTGCTTAAAAGTGCCTTAGTCACCCTGCATATGAGGGGCCTTGTTCTGCTCAGCATCAAAATAAAACACCACAGTCAGTCTCGAACCCCGGACCTTGGACACACTAGACTGCATGAAGTACCACTAGGCCACAGTAGATACACAGCAAGATGTTGCTGAAATATATATATCATGCATTACAATGTGTGAATGTAAAGGAAAGATAGGAGTGCCATAACACAAAAGCTGTTCTGTGAAACTTTACCAGCAGCTGTAGTGGAATTGCATTACATGACTGTGATAACAGAACCAGACATTCTAGCAGTAAATAATGTTACAGCAGCACTTCACAACCCCCACACAGTATCATAGCAGGACAATCCCCACCCAAATGTACAAAATACCATTGTGTCCAAAGTACAGCAAGGATGTAGGTAGGCATACTCAGTACTGGAATTGTCCAGTTTCATGAGCATCCTGTGATAATGTCAACAAAATAAAAAGCACAAACAGTGCAGAAGTGAGTACATTAATATCCACATTATAGCTGTTCCCAAACAGTTCATGTGCCAAATGAAAACATCTCAATAACTACATATGTATGGCAGTTAATTGTAGAAGTTGTAAAGAAACTCCATACACCCACGTAACTTGCGTTAGCATTTCTAGGGGTGAGTACAATTCTACACTGTCAACTGTGTACTGGAAGTGGCAACATTCAGGTCTGAGTACAACATACAAACAATTGTCTACACGCTTAGCAACAGTTAGAAAAAGTATACCAACCTTCTGACTTACACAGCGGTGTCCACAGCAAGAAGCATGGTCCCCACTTTGGAATTCTGAAAGGGCTACGCCTACCTGACCTAGCAATTTATAGCACTGGGTTGCTATGACAGTAAGTACTGCAAGTACCACACAGCAGGCTGCATGCAATTGCCAAATGGTGGCCACCAATTGGTACAGAGGCCATCACATGCACATGTGCAGATACCTATAAAAGCAGTCTGTACTTGCTGTCTACACATGCAATCATTCCATTGCAGGTACGGAGGGAGAGAGAGAAAGAGAGAGAGAGGAAAAAAGAAGAAGTGATGTAATGTAAAGGAAAAAAAAATGTATTGAAAACAAATTAATTAACTGACAAAAGAAATTATATTGACAAAAAAATGGAAAAGAAATTATATTGAAAACGAATATTGCAAAAAATATAATGAAAAAATATATTGAAAGAAAAATATATAGAAAAAACATTTAAAGAAAAATATATTGAAAAAGAAATATATTGAAAAAATATATTCTGAAAGAAAATATTTAGAAAAAAATATATATTGAAATAATAAATATATTGAAAAGAAATATATTGTGAAATAATAATATATTGAAAAAGAAATATCCTGAACAGCAAAAGGTATATTGCAAGGAAAATCTATATTGCGAAACTAATATACCAGGAGATACTTCAACAAATACGAACACATACAAAGGAAAGGTATGTAACAGCTATGTATTTACTAGAATGTACTAGATGTTTATGAAGAGTACTGTACATAGTTTGAATCATCCATATGTGGCAGCAGTACGTATCGATGCACAGATGCCCTGCATAACTACTGGCATGGGGAAATGAGTGTGTAGCTGTGTGCAGTGGGATGTGACGGTGAAATATGTAGTTCAGCATTAAATGTCAAACATCTGATCCATGTTATCTGTGTTCTGTACAGTAGTGTGTACAATGTCTCTTTGGGGTAGTAGCCCATACGGTTATGCAAACATGGATGTGACAGAGTAACAAATGCATGATAGTCATATTAACGTGTTGCTTACCATTGTCAACAGCTGTACCAGGCTAGTATGCTAATTAATCATTAGCAGCTATGTATACACCCTCCAATATTACTGTGTGCTCACATGTGACACCTGTTCATGTTGCAGCAAGGCCCAACTGGTCAGCCGTGAGGTACATGTACTTACAACAGTGTGGTCCTTGTGTGTGTATGGCACACACATACGGAGAGATCTGTCTGTGTCAGATATATTAGCATCTGTACATGTGCATGGAGCAAGGGACATACTGCAACTATTTGTGAAAGGTGGATATGTATATGTTGTTGAAGGTTGTTATGTGCATATTTCTATATAGGTTGTAGTGTGTGGCAGACCAGACAGCATACAGTGCTGGTGTATGACATGTGGTGGTTAAACGCTGTGGGTATGATTCGTCAGGTTTGCAGTGTTGCAGCCAGTGAGGCCTGCTAAAGCTACATGGGCTGAGAACACCTTCAACGCATTCTGGACAACACTGTGCAATGTTATGGCATAACGGTATACCTCACAACCTTCCCATACTTGATATTCTCACCATGACAGGTGGACTGTACATGTGCCTATATGTATATCTATATGTACACCAATGGATGTTCATATGTATGTGTGTATATATATATATATATATATATATATATATATATATATATATATATATATATATATATATATATATATATATATATATATAGAGAGAGAGAGAGGGTCATAATTACTGCGACAGATGCCTGGTGACAAAGCCATGGACTCAAGCTCAATGTTGACACTGCATTGGCATCCTTCCTTGCAAAGACTCAGTACCCATGAACTACCACATAGGTGGTAGTCTACTTAACACCGAAGGTGTGATAAGAGACCATGGGACACAGGTGGACAGTAGTGTCCCCTCTGATAGTCACATTGCCACTCTAGTCATGTAATCCATCTACGTGGCACATGTCATCACAAAATGTGTGTCATCCAGGGAAAAATAGGTCTGTGCTCCCCTCTGCTCCACACACATAAAACCCAGTATAGAGTACAATGCCCCATGTAGTATATACCTCACAAGACATCTACAGCAAGTGGAAAGGACACAGACATACCTCACAAAGAGTAATAACGGCGTCAAATAGATGCCCTATGCAGACTGTCCCACAAATCCACAACTAGACTGTGTCGCATACCGCCTACCCAGAGGTGACCTCTGACTGACATACTAAGCTATGTCAAACCCAGATCTGATGGACATGCTCCATGTAAACAGATCACAATCTGTATGAGCTACACGCTCTAGGGACCCAAACCCTTTGACCACAATAAACAGCACATGCTGGAGGGATAGAGTCCTATCTCAGAGACATCCCATACTCTGGAACAAACCAACTATCCATAGCAAACAAAGCTCCTAATTATCAGTCGTCATAAATAATCCTGGAGATTGTATGGGAGATAGTGAATGCACCCAGGCAATCACCTCAGTGTCTCTGCTTGACAGGCCATGTGAAATGTAATTACCTGTGTATCAGAGGCCAGGGTAGCGTATGGCTGGAGTCCTTTAGGCCCTAGGGCCAATTGCCTCTTACCTACCTATGAAGTGATACACACCCACATGTACTTGTTGCAATAATCAATATGTGAGGTTGACTGAGTGCGATGGTGAATGTGTTGGTGAATGTGTCAGAGTTTGATATATGTGTGACAGCTTAGTGGGAAACTGTTTCTGTCATGGTTGTATGTGTCCTAGCTGTGATCCCAGCAAAAGATGTGTATGCAATTGCTAGGCAGAAAAAGCAGTATGCCATACGGTCTGATGTAGTCCCTTGTTGTCAACTGGGGTGTCCCATTGTAGGCTAAAGCAGTACATGTATGCTTATTGGGTGTTACTGCTGGTGAATCCAACTCCAGTATGACCTGTAGTACTACCTGAAGCTGTATGCTTAAACAACACAGTATGGTGTACATGCACATTTATTGGAACCACTGTTATGTGTTTTCCCTGTAGTCCTCACAGATTACATACCTCAGGCACAAGGTCTAGTAACTACTGACACACAGTACTGTACGGTACACAGGTAAAGGTCACCTGGGTTGCCATACCTTTGTGTCTGTTATGTATGTCTGCTGTGTGTGTGGGTATGCCTGTACCATGGCCTCGGCCATGTGTGTGTTACAGGATATAACTGTGTATCTAGCAACATGTATAGTCTAGTACAGCAGTATGCCACCAATAGTAACGAATGTGCGCATATGTTAGGCAGGGGTCTGCCATCAACGACTAGTGTGGTATACTGGTAATACTCTCAGTGGACTTTACAATCATTGCAATGGATTACATATTTCATGATGCATTAGCATGATATGTACCTCCTGTGGCTAGGTGGTGCATTGTGTCACATAAAGTGTGCCATGTACTGTTGTATAGTCTTACATACTGTTTTAACTTTGTTGCTGTGCAAAATATGGTTTGATATATAGAGTGTGCCAGGCACTGCCAGGCATCTCTGGGTTGAGAACTGATATGTGGCATTGAAAGTGTGTATCTTTTGACAGCCAATAGGTTGCTATATATGGCAGTTAATTTATATCTGTATTTTAGAATGTTACGTGTGCCACATGACTTGCTCACACATTTTGTTTCATTGTCTTCCAGGGTAATGTCCCACCATCGTAACCCTGCATATACCATGGCAGAGGAGGAAGCCATCACAGCGTGCCTGGTGCAGCACTATGCACTGCTGTTCTCCAGAATCAGCCAGGACCAGCATGAGTGGTCTGCGCTGTGGCAAGATCCTGTCCGTAGGGTAAATGGCATAGGCATGCATAACCAGACATATAAGCAGGTACGCCATCACTGCAGTGATTTAATTAGGCATGTTCGGCAGCGTGCATCTGATATCCACAGACAACAGCTTGCCACAGGTGGGGGTGTAGCCATCCATCCCCTCCTCACCAGAGTGGAGGAGCTGCTCCCGAGCCAGGTGGCTCCTGGCCAACAACAACCACAACAAGTAACATGTATCATCATGGAGGCCGGAGCCACCCAGCAAGCTGACATGGAGCATGCAGGTAACATGGCATAGCTGTAGAATACTGTTACCTCTATTGGTAGACCATGCTTATGTGAGATGTGTACTGTGTAGTTAGACGATATGGTGCCTAGTGTTGTGCAATACTAATTATTAGGAATATAATCTGTAGGCCTGTGATTGTCAACCGTTGTACTACTGTAAGAATGCAAACACACAGTAGCAATGCCACAATTGTTGCCACTGACAAAGTGTCTGATATCCTTGTAGGTCCCTCTGGTGTGACAGCAAGGCAGCAGAGCCATGCTGGTGAGTGTGTTAAACCTTTAATATTGCTAATTAAATGTGCATATCATAGGTGAGGTGTAGGCCATGTACACATAACACACCTACACATAATGCATGCTGTGCATGTTTGCTGTGAGACTATGCACATCCTAGTAACATGGGTAGTTGCCTGAAACACATACAATACACAGAGCATCCCACACAATTGTGGTAACACTGTAGTGGACATTGGATAGGCAGAGTCGATATTCATGCACACAACATACACACCTTTGTCATACGCAGTACACATTAACATGCTACACATGGCATATTCAGACACCCACTGTAAGGTCACACTACAGTATCCCAAACCTCATCCACACAGCACACATAATATACCTGAGGGGTAGATGCCTCACATGTGGCTGTGAAACACTCTTCAACACATAACTCATTCATGTTAGGCAATGCTCCCTATTGGGCACCTCACAAACCCATGTAACAACTAGCCATGAAATGATGAATGTAGCCATGGTACTGCAGTTCAGGTACAGCATGCTATGTGCTGGTCTGGCACACATTAGTAGCCTTGAGTGACCACATGATGCTGCATGATGGTGGTGCATGGTACTACACCCCGTCCAGTTACAGTGGCCACAGTACTACACATATCATGAATTGCTATGAACCTCAATGTCGTGTGTGTGCAGACATATGCACCTATACACAATATGCATAGCAATCACCATTTGTAGAACGTGACACACATATGTCTTGTAATGCTATGGGGTGTATAGGTCACATGACACACATTGTGTATGTGTGATGTTACATGTTGCAGTTGTGTGGTAGCATGCCATGACATGGCTGGCACTGGCATGTCTACAATATGTCCAACACTCACCATAACCACTGCACAATTGCTATGTTGAGCAATGGTATTTCATCAGGTTATGCATGCACCACTCATCCTGTGTGTATACATAGCATGCATGTGATACACCTGTGTCCACAATTATCTGCTAAAGACACAGATGCTCCAATCAGAAATGGATATCTATGTGACACACTGATACACATCCAGCCATGGTAGGTATACCTGTGACTGATGGTGCACAGGACATTGCAGGGCTTTTAATACCTGCACAGCAATGTTGTGTCCATGTACACATTGTGTTCCAGGGTGAGGACATTCACTGAACAAAACGCACATGCATCAAGGCCATGTATACTGTTATTAGCAAGGGCTGTCTACACTCACACTGCATGCTGTTGAGCAACACACATCCTTCATTCTGTCACATTTAATATAAATGTTTCGCTTGTGATACTGAACCCCAACATCACACGCTGTTGAGTATGTTCATGATTGCTGGTGGTGTGTGTATGTGTGTGTGTATGTGTGTGTGTGTGTGTGTGTGTGTGTGTGTGTGTGTGTGTGTGTGTGTGTGTGTGTGCATGTGTTCATGTGTTCATGTGTGCATGTGTACATGTGTGCATGTGTTCATTTGTTCATGTGTGCATGTGTGCATGTGTGCATGTGTTCATGTGTGCATGTGTGCATGTGTGCATGTGTTCATGTGTGCATGTGTGCATGTGTGCTGACATCATGTACAAGTCGTAAAGTGTGTTTCTTGTCGCCCTCTCACAGGTGCTGATACTGGGCTGGTTCAATGCAGCAGGGAAACTGATGTCACTAAGCATGATAGTGACAATGATGATAGGTGTGTTGAGGTACAGGCATGTTTGCCAGGGTCTATCGTTGGGCCACCAATCGACACTACACAAGTGTCCACACCATCCATGCACACAGTCATACTGCCAATACATCCGTCACCAATGCCCTTAGCAGAGGGACAGCATACAGCTGGAATTGGCCAGGACAGTGTGGTATCCATGGCACATGCATCCTGACACAGCAGCCATACCGAGATGTCTGGAAGGGTACCACATAGGCAGATGTCCAGGGGTTCTCGTCAGAGCACTGCTGCCTATCATGCCACTGGCAGACGTGCCACAGGTCTAACAACCTCACGCATGTTCCAGGCTGTCATGGAGGCACAGGCATGTATGGAACGGTACACCAGGCAGGGACTGAGGGCACAAAGGGCACATAACACCGCCGTAATAGACAGTATCCGTGACCTAGCTCTTGCCATCTACAATTACACTGAGGTCACTGATGGACGTTGGGGAGAGACACTAGATGTCCTCCACAATGTCATGTCCATGTGTCAGGACAGTGCAGGATGGTTGAGTCATCGACATGGACGTATGCCAGCAACATCATCAGCTGGCAGTCGCTGCGGATGTCCCTCAAGCAACAGCCACTCCCGTAGTGCCAGTACCAGCCCCAGCAATGTTGGGGGTGGGCTGTCCATAGAATGTCCTAGAAGACCACGTGCATGTGACTCTGGACAGTCCCAGCAAGGACCTGGGTCCAGTGTACATCCATCTACCTCTGGGGATAGTACCCAGTCTGGCTTGGTACCTGATAGTGTCAGTAGCACCCCTGCCAGGCACAGGTACCGTATCCATGGCCAGAGACGGTGATCTGTAAAGCCTCGCAGGTGCAGTCTGTGGCTGTCCCACAAGTACCCGTATGTGGCAGCCACATGGTGGAACTGTGTGCATGCAGACCCACACACACATAATCCGGACACCTAGGGCTGACACATACCCACACACATTACATCAACATTGGCCCATACCATTATTCTTGCCCCCCCCACACACACACACACACACACACACACACACACACACATACATGTCGATTGGATGGCTCACTGTAGGCCTCTGGCAGACCAACAACACACCCTGTGCATATGATGAAACCTGTGCCACCTCCTGTCATCTGTAACATCAATGCAGGAACAGGCTACCATGGTGCTGATGCACAGGGTGTCTTTATAGCAGTATAGCAATGTTAGCATGTTGTCAGCAGTAGAGTGTAATGATATGCTTGAAGGTGTAGCTGAGCAGGCATGATGCATTAAAGCTATGATTGCCATTGTAGTGTTGTTTACACCAGTGTTAGTTCCAATTGTATATTGTCTGCCCATGTGCCACTTGGCTGATGTGTGCAGTATTGGCAGCATGTGTTAGATAGTGGACAGTATGTGTGAGATGTGTGTAGCACATATTTGCAGGTGTACAGTTGTAGAAATGGTGGAGGTGCACTGTCTGCATGTACGTGCATAGTGGACACATGGGCAGGGTGACATGCTCTGTATTACACAGTAACATTCCATAGTTTCTATTGGTGGCCAGTATGCATTGTACTACACACATTTTGAAACCTGACTACACATGTGTGTATGACATGGCTTGACACTGTGCTGTCGGTGATACTGTTACTATCTGTCATTGTTTTGCATTCTGGTAGTATACATGACTGCAACAGCCTGACCATAACCAATCGTTAGCTGATGTCCTGACAAGTGACACACAGATGTAGGACACACAGCAACATTTGGATCCTTCAGGTACTATACTATGCCAGTAATCAGTGGTATTCAGCTGCACCCATTACTGAGACCACTCCTTTTCGGCATATGGCTCTCTTAGGTACAAGCAATCACAGTAGGGATATGTCTGTCCACGTGTGCTAATGCATACTGTGGCCTATACTGCATTCTCCAGGTGACACACACATCCTCCACAAGGGTATCATACAGACAGATACCTGTTTTCAAACCCATGCTGTAAAGCTATAGGTGAAACTAAGCGTAGTCATCCACCTTTACGGAACATAGTATCCCCACAGTACCACATAGGTAGTAGCCACCAACATCATGAACAGGTACCGATGTGTATATGCAACCTAGTGTTATGTCATCTCTCCTTTGATAATCACATTCCCTAAGGTATTTTGGAATCCCTCGGTGGATCACATAAGCAATCAGGGGTCTGCATGCATGTCCACAAAGGTTATTGTACACCTATAATGCATAGTCATCATTGACAGATTCTGCTGCGTTTGAACAGGTCTGACATATACCTCGGCCATAAACCCTCACACACACAATTCAATAGAAACCGTAATGAGTGTGTGTGACATGGATAACTTAGGCCAGGCATCACTGCAGTGGCTGGCCTTGTCACAAGCATACAGATGTGACCTAAGGTCTATGAAGCAGCAGCACAGTTTGACAAAGATGCCAACTGTGTACTTGGATAAAGCAGGGTTCCCACACATGTAATACTTGAGGTAACATGTACGTATATGTATTTGCCTCATAGCTACCTCACATGTGCAATGCCTACTGATATGTTATACAGTAGTTAAAGCAAAACCCCCAACACATTGATCAACACTGTCACACACATGGATTACACACACTCACCAAGGGCAGGATTCAAGCCCCTACCTAACTACTTCATGATATTAGAGGAGTATGCATCAACACGTTGTGCTGTACACATTATTGGAAAATGTCTTTTCCAGAGGTATGTTTGTAGGATGGTGAAATAATCAGACTTGACAAGGAATAGTTTACCACTTTTAAGGTGTTTTGCTACTCTCCTAAAAGGTCGCTCCTTCCCAGAAAAACAACACACAAACACACAGCTGTCAAGTGCAGGATTCAAACCCCTACCTAACTACTGCATGATACTAGAGGAGTACACATCAACACGTTGTGCTGTACACGTTATTGGGAAAAACCTTTTCCACAGGTATGTTTGTAGGAAGGTGACATTATCAGACATGACAAAGATGTATATACCACTTTTAAGGTGTTTTACTACTCTCCAAAAAGGTTGCTCCTCTCCAAGTAGATCACACACAGTTGTCAAGTGCAGGATTCAAACCCCTCCCTAACTACTTTATAATACTCGAAAAGTTCACATTAGCGCAACACGCTATACATTTTACTTGGGGCTCTTTTTTCCACAGGTATATTTGTAGGATGGTGACATAATCAGACTTGACAAAGATTGGTTTACCACTTTTAAGGTGTTTTACAACCCTCCTAAAAGGCTGCTTTTTGCCAAAGAGACCACACACAAACTTGTCAAATACAGGATTCAAACCACTACCTAACAACTTTCTAACACTACAGAGGTATGCATTTACACACCATGCTATACACATTACTGTGGGTTATCTTTTCCACAGGTTTATTTGTATGATGGTGACATCATCAGACTATATAAAGTGGGTTACATTAGGTGACATTAGGTGGGCTACATTGATGGAATGTCTACACACTCTGGCCATGTCATCATCAAAGGGATGTGTACTATCTACCTGTGTTCCCAGGGCCATAATGACTTTCTCCGTACATACTGGATTACCAGCTATGTGGTTATTTGTGTGCACTTTGTTGTACCCAAAGGGGATGACTATGCATTCTTTGGCATTCAGCTTGAGGGCATTGTTTTGACACCAGGTATCTGTCTCTGTAAGACATTTCTGGAGGATATCTGTGTTAGCCGTGCAGTCGATTATGGACCACAGTTACCATTCATCTGCAGACCTGTTCAGCCATACACCTCCCATGCTTTCCTGTACCTCTAAGCAGTATCTACTGAACAGGTGGGGTCCCAGGACCAAGACCTGTGAGATGCCATTTGTGACTGGCTTAGAGTTGGACATGGCACCAGCAACTCTGAACATGTGTGTTTGATCTGTGAGCCACCTGGCCACCCATCCTGTGACATAGCTGTTAATGTTCCAGCTAGTATGCTTGTCCATGATGACAGAGTGGGGAATGGTGTAGAAAGTCCTTCATGAGGTCCAGGTGGGCTGTGTGGACTACTTTCACCTCCATCTATGTCCTTGGTAACTGTTTGAAATAAGTCAACTAGGTTTGGGAGCCAGGATCTGACTTTAACAAGGAGAAGTTGTGGAGAGTCCAGTGTCTGGAGGTCTCCAATGTCTCTGTTTATGGGTTCTATGACAATTTGCTTAATAGCTCTGTCGACCAGGCTGAGTAGACATATTGGGCAATGGTGTCCATGTTCTGTTGTGGCACCCCCTTTCTGGAGCTGGATGACTGTTTGTGTATGCCATTCTTTGGGTACATAGCCTGTGGTACGCTTGTGTCTGGACAGTGAATGTGAGTGAGGGTCCAGTTCCTCATGGGCCTAGTGTATGACGCAGCCTGGGACACCATCCAGTCACATTGATGCTGTGTTCTCAGCTTTGGTGAGGGCTGTATTTACCTGCATGTCCATGATGTCTGGGGCACTGCATCCTTCTGTGCTGGACACAGGCCCTTTTGGGGGTGATGGTGGGGTGTTTACACTGAACGTGTCCCCCTGGATGTGGGCAATGATAGTTGGTTTGTTGTATTTCTTTCGTTTTTTCAGTAGCTGGCAGCATATTTGGAAGTTGACACCTACATGTCTGGTATAGCTACTGAAGGCTTTGTGGTTGTCATTCTTACATTCCTTGGCTATTTGTCTTTAGAAACTGTCCTTGGATTATTTTATGAGCGATCATTGTTTCATCCTGATAATGATCAGTGATGCATTTCCTTTAGTGAAGTTGGCTCTATCATGTGTTCGTTTCCTCCTTCTGTTGTCTAGCTTATTTATGGGCAACAACCACCTGATTATTGTCCTATTTTTGGAGGTGTGCATCTTGGTTTTATTTGTGATGTCTCATTCCATGCATCCCTGTAGATGTTCATAGGATGCACTTGTAAATGATTCTGCGGATTGTATACCATTATCCTATAGCGAGAGGGCTTTGGAATGCTCCACTTTGGTCTTGGGAAGTGTGCAGTTTGCTTTTGCAAATGTCTTCACAGTGGTTTCATTGACTGGGTGGGGGGGGTCGGATGTGGATGTCCAGTGTGATTACTTCATGATCTGATATTACCAGCGAGGGGTTTATCTCTGTAGTGGAACACTGGTACCCCATGTTGGTGATGATCATGTCCAGTATGTTGTCACCTCTAGTGGACATGGTGACCAGCTGTTCCAGGGTGTTAGGGTTTTTAAACTCTAGAAAACATTGGGTGAAGGACATTCTACATGAGTAATTCCACCACTCACTGTTTGGGTAGTTGTAATCTCCTCATATAATGGTGTTTGATAGGACCTTTATACTTTCCACTGTTCTCCAGAATACTGAGTGAGGTTCCTGACACAAGGTATGTGATCTGTAGCAGGCTAAAATCTGATGGGCAGCTTTGGCCAATGTTAGTTGCACTTGCATGGTCTCCAAGGCCTCATGCTGTGCCACTAACCTGAAGGTGTGGGTATCCATAGGGTAAATGGGTACACCCCTACCTTTTGTATTTCACTCGTGGTTTTGGGTCCAAAGGTCAGAGGGATTGTGAGTGTTTTATGTGGACCATATCCAACAGCTCTGTGTTTGACATAGCTTTGTATGTTAGGCAGTGAACACCTCTGAGTAGGCGATATGCAAGGGAGTACGTATGGAGCATTTTGAGATGGTCTGCGTATGGCATGTATTTCAGGCCACTAATGCTTTGTGTGGTATTGCTGCTGGCTTTCCAGTTGTTGTAGATGTCTTGTGAGGTACATAGCAACAGTGGCGTTGTACTCTATTATAGTTCTAGTGAGTGATGAGTAGAGGGCAACATTGTCCTCTTCTATTCTGCATGAGACGCATTTTGTGATGAGGTGTGCCATATGGGAGGGTTTCCTGACTACTGTGGGAATGTGATTATCACAGTTGCATCCACTGTCCACTTGTGACCCAAGGTCTCTTGTCACACTTTCAGTGTGAAGTATACCACCACCTCTGTTGTAGTTCTTGGCTACAGAGTTTTTAACATAGGGGATGACAATGCACCTTTTGGCATTGAGCTAGAGCCCATGGCTTTGGCAACAGCCATCTGTCCAAGTGAGGCCCTTTTGTAGGATGTCCACATCTTTTGTGTTTACCATTATGGCTCCTGGTTTGCAGTCCTCTGGAAAATTCAGCTGCCATAGACCTGCCATGTTAATGTTTACTTCAGGGAAGTAGATACTACACAGCCTGGGAAGTTATCTGGTCCCATGGCTGCTGTGATACTGGCTTTGGAGAGTGTTTATTACCTGTGCAGTCATGATGACAGCAACTTTGCAGTCTTCCATTATAGAGATGTGCTCTTTCATGGGTGAGAGGGGGTACAGTTAACAGTGATCCTATCTGCCAGGATGTTGGCAATATCAGTTGGCTCTGTACATTTACTGCCATTGAGCTGTAACTCAGAACAGATCTGAGTGTAACCATGACATGAACCTGTCTGTTGGGCAGAGATCTCCTGAGTAGACAGTATGCTAGAGTACAGATTGGGTCACATTCAGTCTTGTTGCATGGGGTGACTATTTGAGGCCAGTAATCCTCTTGTTAAGGTACTTCATTGGTCTTTCTAGCTGCTGAACAGGCCTAGTCGGATTCATCGTAAATGTGTTGTGGTACTCTCTGACAGGTCTGATGACTGCTGAGTAGTGGGAACCTCCTTTGACCTACATGCACAGACCTTGGCAGTTTGTGTGAACACATAGCATGATTTTCCATCCACTTTGTGAATGTGTTTCTGGAAGTAGAGATGACTATCCACATTTGTCCATAGATCCCTAATTATCACATCCGTACTTAGCTTAAGTGTGTGAGCATGCCCAGTATGACCTTTCAGTGTGATGCTGAATGGAATCCACTATATTTGTTGGAGTGTGTGAGCACACCCAGTATAGACATTTATACTATATGTGTATGGAAAATCAAGTTGTATTTTAACAGCAGGGCTCACCTTTGTGTCATAGATCAACAGGGATCATGCTGTGCCTGCAGGGCTTCCATCCGACACTTTGCATAGACTTACCAACATTTCTACATACAGGGGGAACAGCTATTCTTTGTACATTTCTACCCGGGGGCACACCTGATTGTTACTGTGGGTGTACATAGGATGTGGGTTTCACCTGACACTTATACACATTTGCTATGCCTGCACTGCTATGTAAAGGACACCATTTCAGTCTGTACTGTTGCCTATCATAGTGGCTTGAGGCATACTACTGTACTACAGATGTTGGCATCCAATGTCACGTATATTACACTGCGACTTCATAGCCTACACAACCCACATCACACCACCTAGCCTGATGTTCTCGGTCTGCATAGGTGTGTGGGGGAGGTTACCCATTGCCTCTTTAGGGGCATGATACTGCATTTCTTTGTGTTTGCATTAGTGTACAATTGTCCTGTTGTATCTGTGTCACTGCAATGCTATCATGGCTTAGTGGTTCGGTACTGTAACTATAGTGCACAGTATCCTGGGTTCGAGCCCTGTCATTGCTTTTTATTGCCATGCTGGGCAGACCAGACTGCTTAAGGAACAGTAAAGCAGATATGAGCATGTTTAACTGACTTTGCAAAACTTTGGCCAACCTTGCTCAACGTTGCCCAATGTTGCGCTAGTTGGCATGAGCAATTTTGTTTACATATACTATTACTATTAGTAAAAGCTGCTTAGTGCTGCTTTATATTGCTTAAAACATGGCAGTCATGCCTCAGGTGGTGCTGCAGGGCTGCCTGTGTCGGATGCACATACTACACTCCCTATACATGTTTGGAAACAGGTAGAGTCAAGTTCAGCATCCCTATTATTTTATGTGTGAGTCAGAGGGAGGTATCATTTCCAGGGTTCTTACTGAGCCAGTGTATGTGCTATGTGTTGCCTCTTTGCCAAAGCATACTGGGCACGTCTCCTTCTGCCTACTGGGGCAGGCTCAGGTTGTTCCTCCTCCAAGTCACGCTGTGCCTGTGCAGTCCTTGGCAATGGTGGGGGGCTGTTTGGCCCTGCCCCATGCTGTTCCTGCAGCAGCTGTTTTTGCAGGATCATATTGTGTAGCATGGCACATACCATGACAATTTGGGTACATGTAGTTGGAGAGTACTGCAAGGCTCCACCAGATGTGTCCAGGCAACGGAACCATGACTTGAGCATCCCAAACACGTGCTCTATTACATTTCGTGTTTGTGCGTGTGCCTCATTATGGTGTTCTTGTTCAGGTATGTGTGTATTTCTGGTGGGTGTCATAGCCACGGCTCCAGTGCATATCCAGCATCCTCCACTAAGTGACCATCAGGGATGTCTCCATTGGCAAATGTCTGGTACAGCTGCGACAGATGCCAGATATGGGAATCATGGTAGCTTCCAGGGCAGCCAGCACACACATTCAATATTATGCCCTGGACATCACACATGACCTGGCAGTTGATGGAGTGGAAGCCCTTGCGGTTGATGTAGGCCCTACCGCGCTCACCGGCTGGTGCTTTGATGTGTATGTGCATGCAGTCAATTGCACCCACTGATTCAGGGTATTCCGCTATTTGATGGAAGAGATGCATGTTGCAGGCCAATACCTCACAGGAATTGGGGAAATATACATGATCCCCGACATGTGCTGACATGGCATTCAGGAACTGGTGCAGTACCCTGGATGCTGATTTCTGTGAAATCCCCATCATATCACCAGTTGGTCTCTGGAAGGTACCTGTTGCTAGTATTCTTAGGCCAACACATACCTTGGTTTCCACTGGGATGTGTTCCCCTCTGTTGGTTCTGTGTGTGAGGCGTGATCTGCACAGCTCAACAATTTGCTGGAGGAGCTCTCTGTCCACTCTATAGTGCTCCACTATATCCAGCTCATGTAGCCCCTGGTAGGTTACCCTGGGTCTGTACACTCTTCTCCGTCTCCTCACTGTGGGTTGTTCAGCAGCATTTGGAATGGCACCACCCTCAGCATCTTGCACATGTCGCCTTATAATAGCAATGGCAGCCCCTAACATTCTTTTGTCTCAGTTAAGCTTTTTAAGTTTTCACTTCTCTTTGTAGACTGCAGTGTTGCAGTGTTTCTGAGAAAAATATGGGGGAATGTTGTTTGCAGAGTTTTAAGTGCTGGGCTGGGCTAGGCTAGTGTACTGTCTGTGTAATTGGCTGATTCTGATTGATTTCATCTGGCAGCTCTGCTAGTTCTCCTTGGTTAGCTTCCTACTACTTCCTTTCCTTCCTTTTCCCATTTCAGTTTCCACAGGGGGCAGCACCATGCAAACAAGCGCAAACACACGCACACGAGCGCACACAGCCTTACAGAGCCTTACACAGGCTTACACAGGCTTAGGCAGGTGCACAATCATGCATACACGCTTAGACAGCCTTATACAGGCTTACACAGGTGCAAAAATGCACACACAGGCTTAGACCAGTTTACTGGCGCACACACGCGCGCACACAGTGTAAGCAGCTTTGCAAGAAACTTCAGTGATAGCCACAGCGTACATCTTCATTTTCTGGGTTTCAGTTTAGACAACTGTAGACACGCCTCTTCCAGTCCTGAGTACCTCATATCAAACACATGCCACTCTGCTCCAATAAGCTTACAGTCTTTTTGATACATATCCCCTCATGATGTCACCTGTCTTCTACTCTGTTACTCCCCTAATCCTACTCTTACAGTCTAGGGACATGGTTCACATGGCAGGGAAATTTGGGATTCACTATCCTTATACTCATGTGCATAGGATTGCCTACTAATGCTTGGTTACATCTTTCAGACTGAGCTTCCCCCCTTAGCAACCACTACTCAGTCGCCATGTTGTCTTCAGCCTGCCATTCACCTGCATGGCGGATGAATATTTTGAATAGAATACCTATTTGTGGCTTTTATTTTTTGTTTTTTGGGTTTTTAGAGCACCGCACATTTGTGCGGCGCTGTGCTATGCTTAAACATTGGAGATCGAGGAAAAAAATATATTTTTTTGTTATTTTGCAACAGATAAAAATGCCAATGGCAGTATATTTGGCCATTGGCATGCTTCCTCAACTGGATGCATCCTTTATTTGGAGCTGTCATAGCTCCCTTTTGCTATTTGCAGAACGGTACTCAGTTGCCAACAGAGTACATTTCTGCAAATAACACTACTCTTACTCGGACAGGTTAGTGTTTCCTGGATCACAAATTTACCTCATTTGCATAGCTTTCAGCAGCAAATGAGGTAATTTGCATAAACTAACCCTGTCCGTGCAAGAGTCGTTTTAGGAGCTCTCTTGCACGCCCCTGCTGGCTGTTCCTGGATCGCTCGGCAGACATGTTGGCTTGCTGGAGTCGTACTCTACTCTTAGGCTCCGTGCAAGCCTTTATGAATCCGGCCCATTCTTTTTTTCTCTAAAATGAAGATTTTCTCCCTGTGCCTCTTTAAAAAAGTTGTTTTCTCTAAAATGAAGATTTTCTCCTTGTACCTATATTGAAAATGGGCTTTTGTGACCCAGTTGGACTTTCCTTGTAAACATATGTTAATATATAAATTAATTAATTAAAAAGGAGCTAAGCAGGACACTGTAGAGATCTGAATTTATTTCTGCTATTCTCAGAAAGAAAACTGAAGTAAAGTCACACTCTAAGCCACATGTATTTGAATGTAAGAAAAGAAGAAAAAATGAAAATAAATTGTATTCAGGGGACACATAACTTAGAAAAGGAAAAGAAAATGAATGGGTGCAGTAAGAGAGAAAGCTAAAAGTATTAATGCACTCAAGACATTTGCACTGTTAGTTAAAACAGTGAAGCAGACATCCATTTCTGTTTATAACTACCCTTCACAGGAGAAGTTACAGAAGAAGCTGAAGTGATTTTGATTTTGGAAGAAGAAGTTGCACCTTCCACCAAGTGAAAATTTATTACAGAGAGTAACTCTGAGTTAGTGGACATACAGATAATTCACATAAACTTTAAAAATGGCATAATAGGGAGAAATGTTTTAAGAATGGAAACATATACCCATGGATGTAAGGGAAGATAGTGAGCAGGGTGTTCCATTTACCTCTTAGCATTATTTTCAAGTAATGGATGACTCCTTGAACAGATTAATTAAAGAAAGGGAAGACATTCTACATATGTTTCTAGTGTTAACTTATAAGAGGTAAGCAAACACTTTAATGCAAACAAAACTAACCTCTGGGGAATAAAACTGTATCCATCTTCACAAATAATGAAGAAAATAGTTCCAAAATACATTGTTTCAATAACATTCACAAAAAAGTATTAAATCCACACTAGTAAGTGTTTTTGTCCCAATAAACAGACTTTGATAGACTGTAAATTAAATGACCATCATATTACTTATAGCTCATGCACCATGAACACCAACCAGTCATATGTTCTTATACATTTACTGAGCTATCTGCTTTTTCTTTTTTAAATTTTGTGATCTCATTAAATCCTAGTGTAGTACAAACATCCAGTTTAACCTGACACCTTTGTTCTCCACAGTATAATAAATCATCAATCAGATTGTTACCATAAGAAGTATTTTTTTCCTAAAACAAAGAACTTTAATTTTACATTCCTACTCTCCATTGTATGCTTAAAAAACATTTGCACTATCCATAGACCTGATGGTAAGTAAATGCTCATACAAGAAGTTATATAACTTTCCAGATGCATGGAAAATATAAAAAAAATTGCATTTCATACATATAGCAGCATAAATCACATTTATTTATAGAGTTATAAGTGAAAACATCAAGAAGTTTATAAAATAAATCCCTGAGTTGCACTTCATTAAAACATGTTAATAAATAATCATAATAGGTACTCTTACCAAAAGCTATCATCTTACCTCTGGCATAATCTGGGATATATCTCATTTCCAACAAATCCTTAATATTCCTCCCTTTTTAAAAACAAATTTAGGATTATTCCCAACCACGTGTGCTATTGCAGGAAACCCTTTTAAAATATGCCAACTATTATGCAAAATCTATTTTTACAATAAAAGAATCCAAAGAATTAACCAATTTCATAGCCATAAGTTTGTCTTTTGATTCACATTGCAAAATATTTGTATTACACATTTCATCTTGTTGTATCCATGGCTTATATTTATTGTTTTTCCCGCTTAAAATTGCCACAAACTACTTATCTGCAGTATGTGCTGGATTACCTTTCTGCATAAACATGTTTTAAAACCTCAAGTTCGTGTTTAAAAACACATTACTTTCCTTCATTTGTCTGACCTTAATCATCTGTGCCTTAACCACATCACATTGCATTTTATCCAGGGTTAATATATGCTAATTTTTATGTAAATAGGTCTTACTACTTACAGGTTTCTTAGAAATCATTGTGCTTAGGTTTCTTTCTTTCTTAATTACTAAAATACCCAGAAGGATTATTCTAGTATTATGAACAGCTTATAGTAAAAATACTTGTACTCTTCTGCTTGATTTAAGTACTTAAAAACACTTGTAAATCTTTTACTTTGCTCCAGATTAAAAAATGTCATCAATAAATCATTTTAAAAATTTTATATAAGTCATAAAATCAGTAGAAAATGTTCTCTTTCCGCACTGTTATAAACTGTTTAACATATTCAGAGCCATTGCAGTCCCCATCGTCTTTCACCAGTTTTTTTGATTGTATATCTGAGCATTAAACGTTACAGTATTATATGTCAAAATAATATTTAACATTCCCAGAAGCAACCTGATGCTCTGCACTTGAACAGGAAAACTAGTAGCCACCATTTCAAGTCCTCAAAATGTAGGCATGATAGAATATAAAGATTTAATATGAAGTATAACTAATGAATCCACTTTTTGTACTATAAATACTTGACCTTGTCTTTTGAATCAAATAAAAAAAGAAAACCCTTATCAAAAATCTTGCACCACCCACAATGGACTTTATATATCTATAGCAATCTATATATATATATATATATATATATATATATATATATATATATATATATATATATATATATATATATACAGTATATATCTCTATGTATATAAATAAAAAAAATATATATATATATATATATATATATATATATATATATATATATATATATATATAAGCAGCAAAAAAACAACAAAGACCAAGACAGCTAAAAACATACATTTAATTATAAGACATAAAAGATAAATGCTTTCAGACAATTCCTTCATTAGATCAATGAACAAAGTATGTTCGACTACTTTAAATAACACTTGACCAATCACAGACTTGTAACTGCACCATACCTCTTTCCTCTTTGTCAGAGCTCTTACTTGCAGTAAGTTAACCATTTCAGTGGCTGAGCTTACATGCTCTCAGAATGGGTTTTAAGGGAAGATATCCATTCAAACCTGGGGGGGTTATCAGCTTGCAAATCTGTTATCCAATGGGCTTCCACCACTTCTGTTTGATTGTGTATAACAACCCCTCTTTTATTTGGTTCACATAACTGCAATACCATAAAAGTAAAATTGTGTTCAAGTTTATTAACTTGTGCTGATATAAAGCACTGGTATTTTTACCAAGTCTGATATCACTTAGATGCTGCAGTATATGGTCTTTTAATCTTCTGTTCATTTTATCTACATAAAACAAAGTACAGGATCCACATTTGGCAATATCTATCACATTGCAAGAGCAACAGTCAGCATAAAGTTTAGGTTGGTATCTCACCCCTGTAATCGGGTGTGTAAACATGTTACTTTTAGATATTTCTTTGCAAGCCTTACATCACCTGCAACAATAAGTGCCAATCCTTTCACTGACAAGCAGCTTTGTATTGAGACTAGTAGTTGTTTTGTGCAGAAGTTGCTTGAGATTTTTATTCCTTTTATACACAAACTTAGGAAAGTTGCCCACTATCGATCTAAGTTCATCGTTGTTGGCTAAGATTTTTCAATTGTTTCTCACAATATTACAAATGCCTTTTATGTCACTGCTGAATTTCATTGGCACTCTAACATTCAGCTCCTTGCTTTCATTACTCACTTTTTCCAAAGCCATGCCTTTATTACTAAACCATGCTTTGCCTTTTGCTCTCCTCATCTTTTTAACATCACATATAATGTCACTTACTAACTGTTTATTATAACCACATTGTATAAAATTATCAGATAACAATTATAACTTGACTGTGAAGTTTTGAATCATCAGTGATTCATGTGGATGTTCTCAATACTTGTCCTTTTGCTATATTGAAGAAAGTATGCCATGGATGCATGCTGTCAAAACTAAGCAATGTGTTCTTCCAGCATAATTTCGTCATTTGACCATCCTCATCTATAAAAACCTGAACATAGAGAAATTCAATATTTTTATCTAAGTAATTCAAGGTAAAATGTAAAAACCAGGTGGTACTTTCCAGGTATGAGACAAACTGTCGAAGTTCCATTGCATCACCTTTCTAGAGAAAAAAGACATCATCAGCAAACCTACAATATAAAAATATCTTGTCTCTTCATAAATTCTTGGTGGTAAAAATGTGTAGTACCCAGATTATACCACCAAATTTGTCTACAACTATGAGTACATCAAGGCCAGAGGTATCTTATGAGTGGTCTTTGTTACTTTTTCTATTGACACTCACCACATTTTGGATGCAGTCAATAAGTTTTGGCCTATAATTAATAATATTGATGATGGCCAAGAATTAATTGGTGTTAAGCCAAAGGTTGTATTTAGGAAGGGGAGAACCTTAAAGAATTTATTGGAGATGAGAGGGGTTGACAAGAGTAATAACAGGCCTAGGGGCATGTTTAAATGTCTGCATTGTAGCCAATGTCAACATATTTTGGTGCATGAGTCATTTTCCATTAATGGTAAAAAAAATGTCCGTTAAAATGCATTTTAATTGTACCTCTAGGGGGTTGTTTATGGGGCTTTGTGCCGATGTTGCAAGGCCTTCTATATAAGTAGAACTGCCATAAGTCAAAAAAGGCAAGTCGACTAATGCACTTTACAGGCACATTCCCCTATATACAGATCATTAGTTTAAGTTTGTAGTTATTGATTATCTTGAACAAGACCCTGGGGTTATATAGATGAGCATCTCAACAAGAAAGAATTGATTAGGATTTTGAGTTTTAATGCACTTACCCCTCCAGGTTTGAATGATTCTTGTTCAATTATCCTGATTTTGAAGTTAAAAGGTTTAGAGGGATGATGAAATTGTGTATTTTGTAATATAGGTTATTCATATGTACACATTTGGTTTCATTCTTCCTTGTTTTTCTGCATGTTTTTTAAGTGTAGGTTTTTGTGTGTGTTATTTTATGTCTGATGAAATAATGTACTGTTATTGGTTGGTTTTATCACATGACACACCTTGGGTAGTACATAAGGTGTTGTTTTAAATGTATTAGCAGTTCTGAAGAAGTCATCTTGTAAGACAAAAGTGCTGGACTGCATTTTTGATATTAAATTGGACTTTTTGGGTTCCTGTGCCTCCATCTGGTTTGTTTTTTTTTTTGGTTCTCAATACAAAGCTACCTGTCAGTGAAAGGATCAGGACATATTGTCATCAAAGTCAAAATTCTCTGCATGAAGTTGTTCCTTTGTATTTCTGGGTGATCTGGATAAGGTATCAGCCAGATAAAGAAGTTTGCCTTTTGTATAGGCCATTTTGCAGTTGTCTTTTGCAATTTGAGCATCATTCTTTGTAATCTTGCTGGAGATGAATGCACAGGCTTCTTTAAAATAGTGACTAGAGGTTGATGGTCAGTCTCAATCTGAATAGCTCAACCATAAATATAATCATGAAACTTGTAACATGCAAATACTATTGCAAAAAGTTCTTTCTCAATTTAAGCATATTGCATTTCAGTTTGGGTAATAGATCTAGATGCATAGGCTACTGGTCTGTCTTCTTGAAGAATAACTGCACCAAGACCAAATTTTGAAGCATCAGAAGAAAGAGTTACTGGCTTATTGACATCATAGTACCTTAATGTAGGTGGAGGTGGCAATTTTCTGCTGAAGGTCTTCAAATGCTCTCTGGTGCTGCTCCAGCCAAGACCATTTTGTGCATCAACTCTCTCAAAGGTGCTGTCAACTCACTGAAGTCTAGCATAAACTTGCCTAGGTAGTTGACCATACCAAGAAAACTTTGTAGAGCTTGAACATTATCTGGTGCTGGCATTTCTAGAATGGCTACTTGCTTGGAAGGGTCTGGTCGCAAGCTAGTGCTAGTAAAGTAATGACCTACATATATAACTTCGGTTAGTCTGAAATTGCACTTCAGAGGATTGCACTTCAAAATAATTTCATGTGCTCTGTTTAGAACTCTCCTAAGGATTCTGCCATGCTCTGTTTCACCACTGCCTCTAACCAATAAATCATCAACTATTATGGTATAAGGATAACGTGAAAAAATGCTCAACTGCACGTTGAATTACTTCAGTTGCAGAATTTATTCCAAATGGCATCCTGAGGAATCTATATCTGCCAAATGGGTACTGAAAGTTGTCAGTAGTCAAGATTTACCATCAAGCATCTCTTGGCAAAATGAACTTTTTGCATCCAAGACAGAAAGAAACAGTGGCATTCAGTATCAGGGCTGTGACTTCCTCAACTGTATGCATAGGATGATGTGGTCTCTTTAATGCTTTGTTCAAGTCTCTTGGATCAATACATATTCTGATTTCATCTGAGCCTTTTTTTGTGGGCTGCTACCATGGACGACAACCATTCAGTTGGTTCTGTAACTGGACAGAATACACCTTGCTGCACCATTTTATCCAATTGAGCTTTGACTTTATCCTGCATAGTTACCAGAACTTTACTTGCTGTTCTGACCACTGGACTGACCTTTTGGTCTAACTTCATGGAATACGCAACTGGAAGTTTGCCAAATTTGCCCAAATAGCTTTAGTAAAATTCAACTAGGATATGTGTTTATATGATGCATTTTTTTACTAAAGGAACACAATTTAATTCTCAAACTGTCTCTGAGACCCAGCAATGACTGCACAGGTCTTCAGACTATATAAAATAGTAAGCTGTAGCAATTCTTAGCCAAATAACACAGAAGCACTTACTGAGCCTTTGGTTTGAATTTCTTCACCTCCATAAGCAACCTGTTTTGCACAACTAGCCACATTAAGTTGCTCCCCAGCTCTCACCTCGGCAAAAGTGCCTGCTGACATAACATTACACTTTGAACCATGGTGTAATTTGAACTCTGTGGTTCTACCATTGATCTGGGCAGTACAAAACACTTCATTCTTTGCCAGTAAATCGACTGCATCAACCTTTTCACCAATTACTGATACACCATCTATGTAGAAAGTAGAGTTGCAGCTCTGTGTATGATCAACTTGCTTTTTTAAGTGACCCTTCTTTATAACTGTGTGAGGTTTACTTGATTTGCAAAACTTTTGAAAATGGTTCCATTTTATAAACTTGTGGCATTTCTAACCAAATGCTAAGCATTTTTCTCTTTTAGACTCGTGATTGGCACCACAATTGTGATAGTTATCAATAAAGCTTGATTTGGATTTTGCTGACTCACCCTTGTACTGCACCGAGCATGTCCTTTTCTTAGAACTAGATGGAAAACTACAGGTTTTACCTGCCACACTCACAGTGGTTGCAGCTGCCATGTGCTTAGGCCTGCTTCTGCTATCCACGTGTTGCATGTTGTCTACATTTGCCCTGGAGCCTGCTGAAACCATGCTCTTATCACTTGAAAGCATACTTGTGTAACTTTATGGAACTTCATGGATCTGACAATTCTCAATAGCTTTGCTCAGCATTAAATCACCATCACAAAGCAATATCTTTCTCACTGCAGCACTACTAATACCACACACAAGCCTGTCCTTTATTAACTCATCTTTTAAGTCACTGAACCTGCAGGTTTTAGCTTTGTTTCTTGCGTCAGTAATATAAGCTGCAAAAAGTTTCTCCTGGCCTTTGATGTATTGTGTAAAACAAATGCCTGTCTTATGTAATATTTGCCTGGGGGTTACACATTTCCCTGAATTTGTATTTCAAACACTCAGGGTCTTCCCTTGATTCAGCCTGTACAACAGTATGATGATTTTCACCTTCTCCTTCATATACTGTTGATGCATACACAAATGAATGCTCTCTTTCAATGGCCTCTGACCCAGCTAGGTTTAGCAAAATTAATGCCCTGGTGCATGCATCTTTGTCAGAATAAGCTGCTTGTATAAAAATATTGCACTCTTGCTCAAATATGCTCCAATTCTCTGCAATATTCTGATCAAATACAAGTGGTGATGTTTTTTGAAATCCATCTGCCATGCCAACAATTTACAATAAAACACAATGCAACCCAAGTCCACTTTTAAGTGTACAAACATGCACACTTACACATATGCCTGAAATTTATGCCAGTATTTTTAACCATGCCCAATAGCACAACAAGCCTCTGAATAACTGAATTTTGCGAAATAAGTCTCTTGGGCACAAGAATACCACTGAAATCACTGTACTGTAAGAAATCACCTCAGTGTAAGAAACATTTCATAATAACTGCACAATATGAATAAACTTTGCAGAAGAAGCTCAGAGTAAAAACATGTCAAAGTAATTGCACTTTGTGAATAAACTGTACACAGCACACTGAAACTTTCCCAAAATAAATGTACTTTGCTAAATAACTCTTTACAGTGCATGAAATACTCTGTAGTCATGGCAGTTTGGGAATGACACACCCAGCACAATAAACTTTTTGAAATTATTGAATTTTGACTGCACGTTATGTAGCAGTTGGACTTTACATGCACATAAACTCTTTGGAATAAATGCACAGTGATAAACACATACTGTAAGCACTTTTTCACAATTTAAGATACTTCATATAACTCTAGTTATGCCCTTAATAGCTTAAATTCATGCAAAATAGTAGTTTATGCCAAAACATAACAGTTTGCCAAAAAACATGCAGTTGCCTTGCTTTAGTTATGCTTAAAGTGCCTTGTTTTGCCCTTATTATATTAGTTTTGCTCATTTACACCGAATTCAATAAATTCCATGCAAGAATAAGACTATTCTTGCACGGAATGGATCATGTCCATTAAGCACAGCAGCATGACTTGAATATTCATGAAGGCATGCTGCTGTACTTTCTATAAGGACAAGAACCGTGAACGAGTGCAGGGGGCATGTCCAAGTAGTGCACAGACGTTGAACACATCCCCTGCACTCAGAAAGTGCCATACTGCACTTTCTAAGGCAAACTGGCATAATGTTAGAGATTTAATCTAATATTATGTCAGTATTTCAGTGTCCGCAGACACTGAAATGAGATGATCGTTTCAGTGTCCGCAGACACTGAAAGAAATATCAACATGAAGAAAGCAAGGCAGGGGGTGTGTGATAGGTTCTGTGACACACACCCCTGCATTGCTAAAGTGCCATATGACACCTCTGTAATCTGCTAAAGCAGCAAATGTGTGCAAATGCACACATAACAGAGGATAAATCCCTCAAAAGGGACAAAACACACATATAGCCCTCACAAACTTAGAAAGTTGATAGAGAACAGGTCATGCATTAGCATGAATTATGGAATGGAAGAAGTCTGAAAGCAAATGTATGCTAATATCCCCTTAGAGCAGTGCATGTTGACAAAGGCACAAATGATGTAGGGAATAACTAATAAGTTAGGGACACGCCTGAAAAATTGCCCCCACACACTTAGAAAGATGATAGAAAACAGGATGTATTAGCAGGAGTCCCTGAAGGATAGAAGCCTGAAAGACAAATGAATGCCATTATTTCATGATTGCAGTCCTCAATGAGTTGTCAATACACCACAAGACTGACTTATATGACATAATAATATGCCAAAACCAAACAGCAAAAAAAGAAGGAAATAAATGGTGTAAAATTCATAAGTAACCACCAAACATACACCACTGGAAAGCAGAGTCTTTGGACAAATGGAAATACTTGAATAAATGGAAAAAAAAACTCTTAAATTAATGCACAGTCAAGCACAGAAGTGTTTTTGTCACACTTAGACTTCATCAGATTAAAATAACATTAACTTCTCCCCTGCATTTTATACTTCCTGTGGTTGTGACTAAACAATCAAGTAAAATACTTCATTAGACTCAGTTAACAAACAAAGTTAAAATACTTCACATAAACAACCCTGTACAATATACCAACTTAATTTTCAATATAATCATAAAATTTGTATACAAAATGTTAATAAAACAGTTAAAATACATTACAAGACAAATAAAAAAAACTTTATGTAAAAAATAGTTTGAAAAAACAGTTCTCGTGAACGTGTTTTTACACACTATTTTTTAGATAAAGAGCACCAGAAATTGATGCAGAAGGTGGTGACGAGTTCCTAAAATTTGACCTTGAGTATGCTGGTCCAAGAACGTCAGAAAGACTTAGGAACAAAAATGACCCTCAATTGAGGCAAGGTGCACACGGTGATTACAAAGAGATGGGTTTTCAAGGGGCCAGGCCCAAGAGGAGGAACTGGAGGACATAAATGTAGCAGTGGATTTGCCCCCCCCCCTCAATTTTGGTCCCACTTGTTTGCTTCAAGGAGAAGATGATGCTCAAGAATTAGTAAATGATGACTACGCCATTGTTTTTAACAATCAGAAAGATTTTAAAGTTTATAATTATTCTGATGTGAACACTGCCACAGATGTAGCAAATTTATTAGCTAGAGGCATGATATTCATGCCAACAAGATGTTTTGATTTCACTACAACTGTTATAGACATGAAATTGTTTTTGATAAAGGTGAATTTGTCCTTGTTGTATCGTGACAATTTGCACAGAACTAGTGATAACATATGGAATGTTACTTCGATTCATAACCCCCCCATCCACCCCAAACTCACCTTGTATGAGAAATTATGTGAAATAGATCTTAAATGTTTGCAGAATCACAAGAATACATATCAAGTGAACAATTTAAATGAAAGTGAGTTGACTGTTTTAGAGTTTCTGCAGAGAGAAAAAAATAAGGGTTATGAAGCCCACCAAGGGGGGAGGTGTGGTTATCATGGGAGTGGAGATGTATCAAAGAAAAATGCAGGATATTTTGAATACTGATACATATAAAAAAAGTCTCATTAAATGAGATGAATGGAGCATACAGAAGGATTTATTCACAGTTAAGAGATATTTTCATGGAAAGAAGAATAGACATTCACCTTTACAACTATTTGAACATCATTACACCCAGAGTACCTGTGTTTTTTTGGCATCCCTAAAATTCACAAGTTTCCGTCTAACCCTCCCATGAGAACACTTGTGGATGGTAGGGATTCCATCACTTTATCTTGTGCCCAATATTTGGACTATAAACTTAAGAAAATTATAGAGAAGGAACCACAGATTTGTAAGGACTCATGGAGTTTCCTAGCACAGGTGAATGAAATTGTCTATGACGTCCTTGGCACTTTGATGACCATTGATGTCAAAGACCTTTATACTGTCATTCCCCAAGACATTGGTTTGAAATGGGTGAATGAGATGCTCTTAGAACACAAGGTAATGCATGACACCATTACTTTAATTTTTGAACTCTTAGAACTGGTCCTCAGCAATAATTTTATTGCCTTTGATAACAATTGCTACCTACAGAGCAGAGGGGTGGCCATGGGCTCACCATGTGGTGGGGCTTTCGCCAGTGTTGTAATGGTATACTGGAAGCAGACATATGTGTTCCAGACAGGTTATTTCCCAAAAATGAGGTTATACCTCCAATTCCAGGACAATATATGCCTAATTTGGAAGGGTTCTAGCAGGGACTTGGATAATTTTTTGACTTACATAAATGAAACTACCACTTTCCTTCACTTCACTTGGAAGTATTGCACTCAGCCCATTGATTAGTTGGACATTTCATTAAGTAAAGATTTTTCCAACAATAGATATGTGGTTAGAATCTTTAGGAAGGAAAACTACTCCAATTCCTGCCTCCACCTCAGTAGCTCATGTCTGTTTCATCAAAAGAGGTTGGTTATCAAAGGGCAATTAGTTTGAGCTGCCCAGATGACCACCTCTTTTGAAGGCTTCCTTGATGAGTGTGATTTTCTACATTCCATGTTCCTTAGAAGGGCCTATCCAGTGAAATTAATTGAGGAATTAGTGGAAGAAGTTAAAAACAAAAGACTGAATGGTCATTTCAAGCCAATACTGGACAAGGAACATACATATGTAGATTTGATAGACTCTCATATAGTTCTCAGAACTTTAGTCTTAATGAAACAAAAGAAGTTTCATCACTTATAGTAAGGAGGCCCAAGCTTTAAGATTAATCTTTGAAAAAACTGGCCCATGCTAATGGAAGATTCCTACATGAGAGAATATGTGGGGAATAAACCCATGATTATATAGAGGAAGGGGCCTAATTTTAAAGATCTACTTAAAATTAAGAAGGGAGCTGAGCTATGAGGGGGACAAGGAATGACCAAGTGTGGGGAATGTTCCTGGTGCCACAAGGTTCAAGTAGCTAGCAATTTCACAGTGAGAGACATAATATATTACGTGAACAGTTGTTCCAAAGAAGTAGTTTATTTGGCTTTCTGCTCTTCCTGCCAGTGTTTCTTCATTGGGAAAATGGAAAGAAAACTCTGGCAGAGAATTTATGAGCACGAATATGCTGTAAAAAGACAAAATCAGAACAATGCCTTGGCTAAACACATTAATTGTAATATTGAACACAAGTTCAGCTTTATGGCCATAGATTCAGTACCTATACAGGACAACAAACCATGGGGGCTACTTTTAGAGCTCAGGTGGCAAATCCACTTTAAGGCAGATAGTTGGCCAGGTCTGAATGAACGTAGCTCAATAGCCCCTGTGCTGAAGTTAAAAGCTCTTGAAAGGAAAAAAGTGAAAATAGCATCAGCTAGTTAAAACTTACTGATATACATACATTTTATTTCACACAAGGTTTTTTTAATTTTTTGCAAGTATTTTTTACATGTTTTTAAACATTTATTAAATTTAATCTATTGTATTTGCACATATTCATGAAATAGATGTAGTCAGTCATTTTTAAGAAATGTTCTTATGAGTTTTTAAGTCATTGGAATTGAATGCAGTTTTTTAACACCAAAATCCAGTTCATAAAAATGCTTATTAGGAAAAAGTTTCAGCATTGGTTTTATATTGTTTACATAAGATGTTTAATGAATTTTACCTTATAGTCATTCATAGTTTATTTATAAATTTAATAATTATAAGCGGTAGTAGGCAGATGCATTTAGAGTGAATAGGTGCTTGTGTTTTTATGTATATGTGATGGATTTTTAAGTATATTAATATTAATGAGTTGTTTAACCAATCAATGTTAAAGGAAGTTTATAAAGGAAGTGAATGTGAAACTAACAGTTGTCTGATGAAGTTTAACACTTTGTTTAAATGAAAGTGCTAACAGGATATTTTATTTCAAAGAATAAAGGATTTGTGTGATTTTTTCAGCATTGTGGGCTTGTCTTTTATCTAAACTTGCTGCCAGTAGAGTCCGTGAACTGCCTTCATAGCTTAAATATCCCCTAGGAGATAAATAAAATATACAGGTAAACGTTCCAAGCTGAGATAGTGTAGTGTAGTGGTTATAGTCCCAGCGTTGTATGCAGGCATTCCAGGGTCGAGTACCAAAACAAGCAACTTATTTTTCTATGGGAAAGTAGTGTTAAAATTATTTTTGTAAACTTAAATATGTAGCAACTGTTTTTTGTCAACCAGGGTAGTGTAGCAGGTCCAAAAGTGAGATGTCAGTCTAGAAAAGATGTGAAACCCCCATATAAACACAAGCGGCCCATACAGTATAGTCACACAAGAATATAATATAATGAAAGTACATAGGAGGATGTCATGGAAGACAAACATAAAATCATAATATGTCAGAAATGATTAATCAATCCCACAATCCTGATACTTTATAATATGAAATGTGAGCAATGCTGAGTAGTGCTCAGCTATGCTAAGCTGGTGTAAATGATAAGCAATAAGTAGCCCATCTAAGCAGATTTACGCATGGATAAGCAGTCCTCAACATATATCCCTTTAAGCACTGCCAAGCTTAGCTAAGTGGGTTTGCGCATCACTTAGCTCAGCTCAGCATATTCAAAATGGTCCAATGATGGCAAAGGGTAGGAATTTGTCTCTATTTAAACCTTGCAGGTGTGAATACAGCCATAACCTGTTGTAGCTCATCCTTCCAGGCACTATGGCTGGTGTAGGAGAGGGTTCACGCTTTCGGGTTCAATGCTGGGGCATTTAGGAGTCCATGGTCATGTTTGGACTCCTAGTGAAAGGCCATGAGGGGTGACTGCTGCAGGACCAGTATCAGGGCTCCCAATACAAAGTGGAGACCAGGGACCATCTCGCACATGATCTCACCAGTGCTACTGACATCCCTTAAACTGGTGAGCAGATCTGGCACAATTTTTCTGACCTCAAGTGTAGGAAGAGGTAGCTCTTGGATCAGTGGACCCAAGACGCATGGGTATCAGTATCAATTAGTGTTTAACAAAGTCCATACTATGTATGTGATTGATAGGTATGCATAAATATTTCTTTATCTCTTGCACAGCTGCAGAAGAGATGGCTGCGGACATAGACGCCCATGCCAGTAGGTTGCTAAGGCTGCACTGGGAGGCTGGTGAGTACAAATCTAGCTTGCATTATTCAGGGCAAATAAATAAAAAGGAGTAGAATGTCAACTGCCAGTAGGTTAAAATGTGTACTGTGTGTAATGGATAAATGAGACATTAGCAGAGTAATACTGATGTACAGGATATCTATCAATAAAAGTGCCAGTACCCTTCAATAAAACTAAAAAACCCAGACTGTTGTGTTTACTTTGGTATGTGGTGGTATGAATCTAAATGTGTACAGATTCTGCACGGCAACTATGGCTCTGTCAGCATGAATCTGTCAGCATGAGGCTCATCTGACAAAGAATGTGGAGCTGTAAGATAGGAGATCAACTATATGAAATGTTCCTCGCACCAAGATCTGATTCCTGAATAGTAATGTATAAACTATTATACTGTATTCCCCTACAGCAGTGCTTTGTGTTAACCATTGCTTCCCAGATTGTAATATGTCAAAGTATTAATACACAGTACAGGAACTATCTGCCATGCATGAATGCCAGAATTACAAGGTCAGATTGTCCTACCAAGAGAGTATTAGCAGAAAACAGTTAAGCAAAAAGCAGCAGTTCATCAATAGCTCATGGTGTTGAAACACAGCCTTGTTGTACCGTTTTGCACAAACAGGCATGGTTCAAATCTCAGGAGAGGTAGTAAGCTGTATGCATAACTTCACCCATGAATATGTGTAGAAACAGTCAGGTAGTGTTAACAAGATTTTCCTTCACAGGTCTACATGGTAAGGAAATGTTTCTATTAGCTGTAAGAAGGCTGTACTAACACACTGTGTACAACATTTCCACTGTCCAACCCCAAGGCTTCAAATAACAGCAAGATAAGTGCATACGCCAAGTGGTTTCTCCCGAAAAATGTCCCTCAAGATACCCACTGTCATGGCTAGTGTTCACTGCTGCCAATAACCAGGGTGACAGATAGAAATTCAGGCGGAGTATGTCAGTAGCGCACACACACAGCATGAGTGCAGGGTAGCCCTGTCAGTGTCACATATATAACCTTGATTATGTGTAGAAACAGCCAGGTAGTGTTAACAAATATTCCCTCCACAGGTCTGCCAGATAAAGAAATGTATGTATTAGTTTTAAGAAGGCTTTAGTAATACACTAAGTACAAACATTCCACTGCACAACCCCAGGCCATAAGTAGATGTAAAGTGAGGTCATACCTGGAGAGTAATGAGTAGAGTAATGATCAGTACAGTTGTGAACAATTGAAGCCTATAGAGTTGTCAATTGATATATCTCTCAATCCCCCACCCTATATGCACAAATAATTCATACACATAATGAACGGGTATGTTTTCTCCAAAACTACTGTTTGGACATGTGTCCTATTTTTATACACATATTGAATCATTTGATTATTAATGTTCCCTGTTCAAGTACTATCATTGGTGGCCTGTTGCTATCAATGTAACCTGCATGCTGTTATGATGCCTACTGCTGTTCCATTTATGCATGTGTTCTGTTTGGTATGCAACTGCTTCAAATCTGTTGTTTTGGGTTAATTGGAACACCCATGCATGCTGTTAAAACTAATTTTGAAATGTTTTGTTCATGACTAACCAACATATTTTGTAAAACCTCAACACCATAGCATTTCTGGGAAGGCAGATCCCAGCAGATCCACCTATCCCACCTCATCTGATCATGGCACCAGGCCCCAGCACGTCTGGAACCCAACCCAGGACCACCTCATCTGCTGGTCCTGCACCACCTTCCAGTGGAACTGCCTCAGGGGGACAGGGCCCATCCCCCCTGGGAGTGGGCGCGGACAGGAAACCATCACCCAGGTCTGGGGTTTTGTGCATAGCACCATCCAAAAGTAGTTTGCTGGACAGCTGTTCCAGATTTAGGGATGGCTGGTGCATCTTGAGGATCAGCCTGCCCCTCCTTTCCAGCTCCCAGCATAGTGACAATTACTCCCCATACATAGCTGTCCATTTTGCACATATGTCCACTACACACATGTAATCTGGTCCAATTGGCTTGACAACACACTACTATTATTCTCACCCCTCTCTCAGGGTTTTGAGTGTCCAAATTCACCTCCAAATTCTGTAGAAATTCACAGCTGTTGCTGTAGAAGAATTGGACAGCTATGAACCTTTCCTATACCTGTCCTGCACATCCCTAGCTACTTTTCATACAGTACTTCCCTCTGCATGCCTCTTTTTTTCATCATTTTCCTATCACCCCTTTTTCTTTTCTTTTAAAGAAATTAGCATGAGGATAAGTGGGAATAAGTGGCAGTAAGTGAAGCTAAAATGGATTAACTGTGTGTTAGCATCGCTTACCATCATGCAAACCCATGCAAACCCACTTACAACTGCTTAAACCTGCCTTAATCACTCTGTATCCATCAGACCGTGTTTTGCCCAGCAACAAACAAGCCAACTCTGCCAACTCTCGACCCTGGGATACAGCAACATACCACTACACCATCTAAACTGAGATAAAGTGTAATGCTTTAACAAACATATCATGCATTCTGGTCATTTAACATTAAGGAAATAATACAACGGCCCTAAATCTCAAACTCATGATCCTGTACACTATAGCCTGAGCAATGTACCACTACACCACCCAAGCTGTAGGATTTGACATTGCTTTTTGAAACATATTATGCAATAGAGGCATACAAAATTGGGAGAAAGCTTTGTGAAATCATTCATGTGTTGTATATAGACATATACACATATGCACACACACACACATATATATATATATATATATATATATATATATATATATATATATATATATAGTTACATGTTAAAAGATCAAACTGTTGAATAGTCAAGACCATATGCTTAATATTTCAAAGGATCAATCTGTTAACATGGCAAAAAAAAAAAAAAAAAAAAAAGAAATGAAGTAGAAGGCTGTAATGCAGGGGGCAAGCCCCCTGCACCCCCCTACTAAAATATACCAACTCTGAGATCGAGCTACAGCAGGGAATAGGAGAACTTCCTGTTCCGTGCTGTATTCTCAGTGTAGTGCGATCTCAGAGTTGGTATATTTAATTAGGGGGTTGGGGGCGCAGGGGGGCACAGCCCCCCTGCATTACAGCCTTCTACTTCATTTCTTTTTTTTTTTGCCATGTTAACAGATCGATCTTTTGAAATATCAAGCATATGGTCTCGACCATATGCAGTTCGATATTTCAACAGTTTGATCTTTTAACATGTAACTATATATATATATATATATATATATATATATATATATATATATATATATATACATACATACATATATATATATATATATATATATATATATATATATATATATGTCTGTTGAAACATGTATATGAAATAGATACATAATATAGATATACACATATAATTATATAAAGGAAGGGAAATATATATATATATATATATATATATATATATATATATATATATATATATATAGTATGTATATAACATGCAGTGCAGGCAGACCTCAGAACCATCCCTCTCAACCTCTTAGGGCAAGAAACCTGTACAAAGGCTGTAAAATGGGGGGAGGGGAATGGGCCACATACAGGGACATATTTCAAATATTGCTGTTAGAAATGAATACAATTGCTACAGCAACAGGGTGCATTTCAACAGACAATTACTGAAGGATAGGAGGATGGAAACTGAAATGTAATGTCATTATTTACGGACATAAATCATTGGATCATCACAGTGATTTACCAGACAAATGCAAATAAATTGTGGAACAGAACAAAAGTATGGGCCAAACATATGGACATTCTGTGAAACTCCTGGCAGTGGAGAGGTATGCTCACAACCCCTTAGTGTAATGAATCTCTACCAAGCCTGACAAAGTGGGGGGGCAAAAGTATGAAGATAGGGACATATTCAAAATACGTAAGTAGATAAGCTGAGAAAGTTGATGTAGTAACACTGTATGTCCTAACATATATCGAATGAAATATCACAAGTATAGGATTCATTTGCTTCTCATTAGTTAGTGACCTCAATCCTCACATCATCCAACTGATGTGTCAGGAATACACAACAGTCATGGCGACCAGACCAAAGATACCGGCAGACAATTGGACATCCTATGAATGTGTGGACATAACACAACATTAGGGAAAGTACACTCATCTACCAAGCAACATCCAAGCTACAATCAGACTGACATAACACTACCCAAATCCAGCTCTGGGGCTGTACACCTGCATTTGCAAATATATACAGGCACTACAGGGATGTAACACTAGTGGAAAACAAACACTGGTGTGAAAGTGTATATCCACAATAAATTACACCACAGTCACAGTGACATACCAGTAAGCATACTGAACACTACAGTATAATGACTGTGTGAGCAATAATATCCAGTTTGCCACTCACACATCACCTATACATATATTGCCACAAGTCCCAGTGTAGTGGGAATCTTGAGGTGTTACGGGGCATGTCACGGTCTGCCTCTACAAACATATACAGGTGATAGGGAACCAGAAACCGGAGCAGCATGCACAGTCAGATAGAAAGGGCCCATAACACTCACATGTACCCACCTTCCTACACAGCCCAAATAACATATACACACTACACTGCTACACAATCCTTATAGTCTAACAATGGCCAGACATACACAGACTTCTCAAATGTACAATTTCCCACAGAATGTATAGGGACAGGACTCATATCTATGGCCACTTCCTTGTTACATGTCTGTGGATCTATGACAACACTGGGATGGTAGCAGGAAGGAACGCAATAAATAATGTTACTACATACCTCTGAACCTCTTAGTGCATGATATCTGGACACAGTCTGACACAATTGGAGGACAGAGGCCCAAACACAGGGGTATACTGGACATATTGCTGTTGTAAATCTAGACAGTTTCTGGTATGATAGGGCTTGTTGTCACACATCTTTTCTGTGGGATATGAAGTCAGTAACATGAAAAGATGTTAGCATTTTCTGACTACATTCCCCAGAGTTTTCTACTGATTAGCCAAGGACAGCAACTGTCTGGGAACAGACCAAACATATGAGCCACACATCTGAACAGTGTCTAGGGCTCTGGACAGTGTAGAGGTATGACTGGAGTCATGCAACAGAGTGGAAATCCCATGACAGCTGCCAAATACACAGCACCTTATGAAGCACAGTAGCACCAACACAACAGTCCCCCACATCAGCCCTGGGCAATTACCCATGTATATTCAAATATATCATGTACTACAGGAATGGAACTAGAGTGATAAGCAGATAGTGGTGCAAAAATGTCCATCCAAAAACATTTGCACCACATTCACAACAACATACCAGTACCCAAAATGAACTCCAGAATAGAACGACTGTCTGAACAAACATATCCTGATTGCCAGTCACACACTACACTGACATATACTGGCCAAAATCACAGTGTACTGGAAATCCTGAGGTGTTACAGGACATTTCACAGTCTGCCCCTACAAGCATACAGACCTGATAGACCGCTAGCAGCTGTAGCAGCATGCACAGTCAGACACGTAAAGGATGTATGGCACTCACATCTGCTACTCTCCCTACCCAGCCCAGCAAACATCTTCACACAACTACACTACACAATCTGGGCAGTCTGTTCACAATGGCCTCACATACATAACTGTCACATGTACAGATATCCACAGAATTTCCAGGGTGTGGAACCATAATCCTGGCTAATGCTGCATACCATGGCCAGGAGTCTGCAAGATCACTGGGATGATAACTGCAGTGAGGTAATTAATGATATACCATACCTCTGCAACTCATAGTTTAGGACATCTGGATAATGCATGATGTACTTGGGGGACAGTGGGCCGGGAAGAGGGACATATCACACATAATGGTGTTACAAACTGAAACAGTAGCTTGTGTTACATGCTTTGTTGTAACATAACATCCTTGAAGGATAAGATGTCTAGAACACCAATGGATGTCAACAGTTAGTGACTACAATCCTCACATTATCCTACCGACCCCACAAAAACAGACATTGTTTGAAGAACCGACCAAACATAACAGGCAAACCTCTGGCCACTCTGTGGACAACATGCCAGTTGAGAGGTATGTCAGAGGCATATCACTGTCAGAAGTCAAGTCACTCAGTAAATGCATGACCAGATAAATCCTGTCAATCTTGCAACACTCCATGTGTATAACAGCACTAATGACATACAATCTGTACCCAATTCCGGAGCTTTGTCCCCCATGTTGTTGGGCTGTCTCCACATGTCCTGTCCTGTGAGGTATTCCCATCTACTTTCTGTGAAGCTGCAGCCCCCACACCTCTGTAATGTCTCCTGCACAGGCAAGGAAAAGGGGCATGGCCCACATGAAGGATGTCCCATATGATGGAACTAGCAGCAGTGTCCAGGCCCACAGCACAATACTATGTGGGCACCTACATAGCTGTATGGCCACAGCAATACCTGACAGGACAACAACAAACCCTCTCAAGGTAGGCTGAATGCCTGTGGTGAACTGCAGCAATACACAACTACCAGCATAGGTGGAAATAATCGCAGGATGGGCCAAGAAGGAACAGATGCCTCATTGGCAGCCATGTCACCTTGTTCTGTACAAGTAAATAAGGTCACAAGTGATGTACACTAAGGGTGTCTTTGAGTGCAAACTGGATACATCCCCCAAGGCCAATCACTAGGCCTTCCAGACACGTATCTGCAATTCAAGAGGCAACACACATATCTGCTCTGTAGTAGTGGTCAATAACACCACATACACATATGCCATAGATATAGACAACTGGCTGCAGACAGGTGAAGTGTAAACCTCACCCCCTTGTCCCCCATAGATACACATGTGTATGTACAGCACCTGCCCCCCTCCCCTCATGATCAGGAAACAGGTCTGTAATGCCCTCTCAAAGGCAACACATAGAGGTCTACATAGGCCTGATATCAGTCCTGGCTGCATCCTACATGAACACAGGCATGGCCTCTCAGACCCATTCTGCAGTGTAGTCAACCACAGCCTGAGCACTGGTGTCAACCCATCTGCACAGAGGACAGACAGAAAGTTTACAGAAAACAGGTTATGCATTAGCATGAATGTTCTGAAGGATACAAGTCTGAAACTGGAACCTATGCCATTATGTCATGGAAGCAGTCTTCAATGACATGGCAAAAAACCTCAATAATCTAGATTTAATATAATAATATAATATTAATATGCAATAAGAGATAAAAATATACAGCTCAGATCTCCAAACCAAGGTAGTGTAGTGGCCAGAGTCCCAGTTTTGGATGCAGGCGGACACAGTTTGAGTACTACAACAAGCAATCCAATTTTACATGGGAAAGATGTGTTAAAAGTACTATTTTCATATTAAAATATCTGGTTAGTTATTTTCATCGCCCAGAGTAGTGTAGCTGGTGTAAAATGGAAGTGTGAGTGCATATAACATATGAAACCACCCATGTATACACATTTCCCATACAGTATAGTTACACCCCTTGCTACTGTAATGATAGCACATTTAATATTTTATAAGAAATAGGGGTTGGGAGGGTGGCCTAATGGTTAAGGTGTTTGCCTTACAAACACAAGGTGCAGGGTTTGAATCTCACAAGGGATAATTGGCTAGGCTTAAAATGGCTCACAAGGGCAGTTAGCCTAGTACTAACCTATGAACCTATATATAAAAAAATATATAATATAATATTATTATAATATTATAATGATATAATAATAATATAACATTATAGTAGTAATAATAATAATATAATATATATATAGAAATATCTATAAAAGATATTTTATAAGAATGAACTGTGAGCAAGGGTTAGCAATGCTTCCCTATGCTTAGCAGGTTTAAGCAGTGCTCCAACATGAATGCTACACAGCAGGTAGCTCAGCTAAGCGCCTTTGCACACTGGTACACATTGCTAAGTGAAGCCAACACAGATTAAGCATCTGTTCATTTAACCATGTGTTGGAATCACTTACTGTCATGCAAACCCACTTACAACTGGTTAAAACTGCTTTAATCACTCTGTTTCTGTTAGTCAGTGTTCTGCCAAGCAAAAAAATTAATCAGCCCTGCCAAGTCTCATGCTGAGGACCATGCACACCATAGGCAGAGTAACGAACCACTACACCATTCAAGTTGCAAGGACTGTTGATGATTTTTCAAACATATCATGCAGTAGAGTCATTCAGCAGTAGGGAAAAGATTCCGTAGAATCAGTCAGATTTTGCATTTATACATATACACATGTATATATGTATGGAGATGCATATATATGGAAAAGTATATACATAATATATATATATATATATATATATATATATATATATATATATATCTGTGTATACATTTTATATATATATATATATATATATATATATATATGTGTGTGTGTGTGTGTGTGTGTGTGTGTATATATATATATCAGAGTCATACCTCACAACCATACCTCTCAACCTCTTAGTGCAAGAAATCTGACCAAAGGCTGTCCAAATGGTGGGACAATGGGCCCAAACTAGGGACATATTTTAAATATTGCTCTCAAAAATGTAGATTGTTACCAGAGTGACAGGGTTGGTTTCAGCATACATGTTCTGAAGGATGTGAGTACGTAAACTGAAATGTATGTCATCATTTACTGTCAGAAATCCTCAGATCATCACAGTAATTTACCTGGGATATAAAAATAATGAATCTGTGGAACAGACCAGAAATATGAGCAATAAACCTGGACATACTGCAACAATCCGGACAGTCGAAAGTTAGGCCCAGAATCCCTTTTGTGCAACAAATCTGGACCAAGCCTGACAAAGTGGGGGGGGAGCCATGAAAATAGGGACATATCTGAAATAGTGGAGTAGATTAGCTGACACAGTTGTGGCAGTTACATCCTCATATGTCCTAACATATATTGACTGAAATAGCACAAGTCCAACACTCAATTACTTCTCACTAGTTAGTAACTGAAATCCTCACCTCATCCCACTAATGTGTCAGAAATGCACAACACTTATGGGGGCCAGGCAACAGTACATCCTACAAATATGTGGACATAACATCACATTAGGGAAACTACACTCAGCTGCTAAGCATGTCAACAAGCACTGTCCAAACAACAGTCAGACTGACACAACACTAACCCAAATCTGCTAGGGAGAATTACAAATGTATTGGCAAATATATCAGGCCCTACAGGGATGTAATCTCACTGAAAAACAGACACCAGTGTGAAAGTGCATACCCACAACCATTTCCCCCACAGTCCCAGTGACATAGCCAAAGGAACAGTACAGTATAAGGACTGTGTAAACAAACACATCTCAACATGTTTGCCACTCACACACTCCCCCTACATATACTGGCACAATTCACAGTGTAGTATGACACCTGGATGTGGTATGGGATATGTCTCACTCTGCCCCTACAAACATATATAGCCGATAGACCACTAGAAACAGGAGTAGCCATTCACAGGCAGATAGAAAAGAAACTCAACAAAATCACAAAATACTGGAAAAAGTCAGTCCGTGCACCACTCCATGCAGACAATTTTTAATCCACAGAATATATTAGTGCTTTCGTCTTAAAAACTTTAAAACTTTATCAGATATATTCTGTTACAAATTCTCATTCATTTAAATAAACTTAGTCATGTGACATTTCCAAATTCACACTTTAAAGTGACACTAACATTATTCATATAAAATCAACTATAAACACAAAAAACAGAAAATACTTGATGATTATATTATAACATACAAAATTAAAATGCATTTATGTAAAATGAACAACTGGATCCGTTTAGTTAATAAAACTATCTCTTCCATGATTTTAATTTTAAAACTAGGGCAATGCTAACATAGTCATTAAGCCCTGGATATCTATATGCTTCTAATTGCAATTACCATTTTAATTTCTGCTGTTCTAGAATTGCTGTCCATGGGCCACCCTCACATCTTTATCTACCTTTTCCAAGATACTAAACTTAAAGTTGTGTTCAGAGTGTTCATCTAGATGCCTAAAAAGAGCGTTTGTAGTTTGTTTTTTTTTTGTTTTTTTCGTCATACATGTGTTCATATATTTGGTTACACCGTTTTCACTCCATTTTTCTGATGTAAAATCCTTCACATACTTGGCGTCTAGCCCCATAAATGATCCTCATTGTATCACAATTAAATCACCCTTTCATATAAAAATTCTTGCCCCTTATATTAATAATATTCCCTTCTAATATATATTTACAGTAATTGTATCTACCACATTTAGCTGTCCTAGCATTCAAGAGGTTTAAACTTTTCTTCTTTTTCATTTCTAACATATTTTTAATAATACACCCTTTCCTGTATATAATAGTGGGTGCATAACCAAGGTCATTAGTCATGTTTATGTTCTCCCTTTTTTATGGGGATATCCACTTGAAATGTTACATGAGTTAACAACTGAGGTAACACAAAAAATAGAGAATGTTTTTTACCTACCCATTTTAAAGAAAAGAAGGGACCATAGTGAAACCACAGGTATAGACAGGGACATTAGTAGGAATTACACTAAGGTTTTTATTATTGGATTTAATGAAGCAAGTGTTGATATTAGATGGATTATGAATAAAGACTGGAACGTCTTTTATGAAAACATAAACATGATTAATGACCTTGGTTATGCATTCCCCAAGTTTTAAAATATTTTCTACATGAAGTGGTGCACGAACTGACTTTTTCCAGTATTTTGTAATTTTGTGGAGTTTGTTTTGGTCTCTTGGTCTGTTTTTGCGGATAGAAAAAAGGGCCATAACACATACATCCACCCCCTCCCAACACAGGCCAAATAACATTGACACACTTCACTGCTACACAATCCTGACAATCTGTCAACAATTGTCAGAAATACATAGACCTCTCAACTGTACAGAGTCCCACAGAATGTCCAGGCATTCCCCTCATATATAAGGCCTCTTCCACATAATATGCCTGGCAGTCTGATACATCACTGGGATGATATCAGGAATGTAAGCACAAAATAATCATATACCATACTTATCACAGGGCTCTGTCCTAGGCCCTTACTTGTTTAGATTGTATCTTTCAGTCCTTACTTTTTCATCTGAGGTGTTCTACAGTCTATATAGTGACGATCTGAAATTGGGTAAAATGATTACAAGTGTTACAGATAAGGCATGTCTGCAAAATAATTTGACTAACTTGACCATTTGGGCACAGGGGAATAATATGTTGATAAATACATCAAAAACTAAGCATATGAGATTTGGGAGACATAAACTGAAAGGTGTATATTTAATACAGCACACAGTGATTAAAACTGTAGACTCATTTAAGGACCTGGGTATATGGATAGATTCAGCTATGAGTTTTTCTAATCATATTAACCAATTGACTAATGATAGTTATAGAACTATAGGTTGTATAAAAAGATTTATAAAGTCTAGGAAATTAAACATAATGAAGTCATTGTTAGTTACATTATACCCAAACTTGAGTATGGAATAACAATATGGGAACCATATAGGAAAACAAGCATGAATAAACTGGAAAGAGTATAGCTGAAATATACCAAGGGTATCCATGGATGTGAAAATCTAAGTTATTATGAAAGACTAAAATATCTGAACTTGTACAGTGTCTCTTACAGATTTTATTTAGGTATATAGGACATTTAGAGATAACTACCTCTGGGAATGTTTGGGGTTATCAAAAAGTACTAGAGAATCATCAGATAACCTATGTAGAAGATTCTATAGGAATGAGAAGTGTACTAATTGATTCTCTGACAGAGTAGCTGATGCTTGGAACAGACTACCAAATTACATTAAAGCAAGAACTAGTTTAGATATTTTTAAGAACAGCCTGGACATTTATTATGGGAACAAGTGTTTTGGTATATTGGCAAGCTAGAAGAGCATTAATACCCGTGCTTGAAACATTTGCATGTATCTATGTATGTATGTATCAACCTCGTACTGGATGATATCTGAACAAAGACTGGCATAATTGGGGGGCAGAGGCCCAAAAACAGGGGCATATTTGAAATACTGCTGTTATAAACTGAGAAAGTTTCTAGTGTAACAGGGTTAGTTGTAACATATCTTTTCTGAGGGATATGAGGTCAAAAACACAAATGGATGTTAGCAGTTACTGACTGCAATCCCCAGAATATGCTACTGATTTTCCAAAGACAAGCAATGTCTGAGTAACACACCAAACATAGGAGTACTAACTCTGGCCATTCTGCGGATACCTCAACAGTTGAGAGTTATGTCAAACGCATAACACTATCACAGTTAAAATCACGCAGAAACTCCATGTCCACACAGACCCTGTTAGACTAGCATGTTTTGGTCTGTCATGGATGCACAGGCACATAGTGAATGCCACACCAGACAAATACTCAGGGTGGTGGATGCAACTATTACTGATTTACGTGGCGACATACATGACCTTGTTGAGACCACACATCAAATACTGAGCTCATGAATAGATGGTGGGGTGAGATCTTGGCAATCCTCTACCGTGGCATGCCTGTGCTAGAGCGTGTGATGGGAGGTGGCCATTGGCCACATGGACTTAGGTCAGCACCAGCAACAGCTGAGAGTCTACAGGGCCTTGCACCTTCGCACTCCCATAGTGGCAGTGACACCAGAGCAGGCCATGGACACATTGCCCTGGCTGGTCCCATCAGGGACACAGATCCAGCAGACAGCAGTCACTATCAGGAAGCAGTACTACATCTGGGCTTGGGCCTGGTGATACCAGTGATACCTCTGGCAGTACCATTTCCCGTGTCTGTGACTGGAGAGGGTGAAATGGACACCCTGCCATGTATGGTCCACAGTTGTCCAATATACCCCTGTGTAGAGTAGCCACATGGCATGACTGTGTGCATACATGCACACACACACATCTGCATCACAGGCAGGTCACCTCCAGATGCACACAGCACCTCTGCACAACCCATCTATTAGATACCGCTCCAAACACATACACATGATGTCAACCATATGGCACAGTTTAGGCCTCCAGCAAACCCACACCACACCCTGTGCATATGATGATACCTGTGCCATATCCCTGTCATCTATAACATTGATGCAGGGACATGCTAATATGGGTCTGATGCACAGAGTTAATATAGTACAGTGTAGCTATGTAATACTCTGTAAGGTGCTGTCGGCTTGCACTTGTTATGGGTACACAGACAAGCGTATGTACCTTATTAGCCAGGATGTATTATTGCTGTTAGTACCACTGACTGAATGTAGTCTGACATGCTGTATTCTGTTTGTGCTCCAGGTGTCTGTGTGTCTGCAGGCTGTGGCCCTGCAGACATTCCCAAGAGGGAGTATGGCAGAGTGGGAATACACCAACCATTTCATAGGCAATGTACAGGCTTATATGTACATGTGCCAGGTGGGTATGCATCCAACAGTGTATGAGGGGCACTGTGTGAGACAGTGGGACCTTGCATACATACCCCTTGTCACAGACAGGTTGCCTTCAGACATGTCACCTCAGTGTTGTGTAGTACCACAGGCTCATACATACACAACAGGTTACTCCAGTACTGTCAGCAGGTTCCTCACAAGCATAGCCATTACATTAACTGCAACAGATTCACCTGTCAACACCTGTTTGCCCTGCCATTTCTTTCCCATACACTCAGCCCTGATGCAGTTGGTGAAGGCTTGCATGATCCTGTGTATGACAGGTTTGTGGTATGTATTCCTGAGTTCACAGGGTGGAACAGGGAGACAAAATGGTATATCCTTTGCATATACACAGTAAGGACTGACACAGGGGATGTGCACACAGTAACACAAACACAGTTGTCAATAGCCAAATTAGTAAACCTACATATCCACTTTGATGTACTGTAGTACTACATATGCATGGCATATCTCACAAAGATTATATGATTGGGGCATAACACACTACCTCTTACAACATGTAATGTTGTGACTGCCTTCATGGATGGTGAGATAACCCACCAAAAATAGCATCTGGAGTCATGTATTGCTCCTACAAGCCTGTATAAGTGATAGTGTAGCAGACATTTTATCAGCATGATGTTTCAATTAGGTATGATACCTGATGCTGGCTGTGTGTCACTACACTCACTATGGCTGATTTGGCAACAATATCACATACATGGCCATTGTTAAGCAACACAGACCACATATATGTTGCAAACATATAGATATTCCATTGACATCTGTACAGAGGACTGGTATGGCCTGCACAATGGTTTAACATGCTGCATGTGAGGCAGATGCCATTACCACACTATATAAAGTAATGCCATCGGGAAGTGGTAAACAGGCATGGATGATACACACATCAAAATGGAATCAGCCAAACAGGATATGATCTTCACCCAAACACACGTCATTGCCAATACTGAAATTAGAAACCCTATCTATCTAGTTATTACTACTATAGTGTGACACAGTTATCAGACATGCCACTTTGCTTATATGATTTCATTTAGTCCCTAGGTACTTCTAAGGTGAATGACATCAACAGCCCTAGTAAAGTAGAGTGATGGAAGTGTACAGGGTGGTACACAACTCAAAATGGTATACCCTCACATTATCTGATTCTCCCACAAACACTTGCCAGTATTGAGATTTGAACCCCTACCTATCTAATTATTTCTGCTATAGTGTTACACAGTTATCAGATACACCACAGAGCTTTCATGATTTCACCTACTCCCAAGGTACTAGAAAAGTAGGTTGATGGGAAGTGTACAGGGTAGTACACAATTCAAAACAGTATAACATACACTGTATATGATTCTCACACAAACACCTACCAGTATTGGGACTAGAACCCCTACCTATCTAGTTATTTCTACTATAGTGTTACACAGTTACCAGACATGCCACAGGGCTTACACGATTTCACTTAATCCCAAGGTACTTCTAAGGTGAATGACATCAACAGGCCTAGTAAAGAAGAGTGATGGGAAGTGTACAGGGCGGTACACAACTCAGAATGGTATAACACAGACAGTATACGAGTCTCACACAAACAAACACACACACACACACACACACACACACACACACACACACACACACACACACACACACACACACACACACACTTACTTGCCAGTATTGAGATTAGAATCCCTGCTTATCTAGTTATTTGTACTATAGTATTACGCATTTATCACATGCACTACAGAGCTTACTGAGCTGACAACTGGCCAAAGGTGCTGATAAAGAGAATGACATCAGCAGGACTGATAAAGTAGGGCAGTGGGTTTGAAAGATATCAAAATACTTATTCTTACAAACATACACACACACTTACACACCCACACACACATATGCTGGATCTGAGAGTAGAACCCCTGCCTATTTAGTTATTTGTACTATAGTGTTAAATGGTTACTGCACGCACTACAGAGCTTACTGGACTGATAGCTGGCCAGAGGTGCTGATAACTGTACATTTTAAGTAAGCTATTACAGGTGCCAGAAAGTCTGCCTTCAGTTTTTCCTTTAGATCTTGCTAGTTCTTTCTCTGTTGCACTTCAAATAGCCTAATAGCTTTGCACTTCAACAGGTTTCTGTATCAATTATTCTAGCACACCTGAGAGCCATCATCAGTAGTCATTCCTCACAGAATTATCTCTAGCACATAGTAGTTATGACCATCCTTCCTGGCATGATTAAAGTGCAGTTCTCTGTGCTTTTGCCCATTAACCTAGTGCAGTTGGGCATTCTGAGGCACTGTTGCAACTGCCTGATGTATACAGGCAACCCTCTCCTCTAAACTCCCAACACTCAGACCTGTGAGAGATACCCCTATATCACCAAATTGGAAGATATGCATTCTCCAGCAAAGACTGGACTAGCTGGTCAAAAGGAGAAGGCTCAACACCTGCACCACACCACATGGAACACATGCCCCTCCAGAACACCCACTTTCACAGCTCTGACATACAAACAAAAACCACACACCCACTTTCACAGAGGCACTCAATAGACATTTACCCAAACAGCAGAGGCCACCAAGACAGACACCCACTCAACCAACAGAACACAGCACAAACCACAGGAAACATACCTCACTTAAACAGTGTACCCCTCAACCTAAGACCCTAAGGCTAACCACCTTGCCCAATACAGTAATCATAGGTGACTCAATGGAGAGGCACACAGATGTCCCACTCACTAGATTGAATATGGAGAAGGTAACAGTCAGCTGTCTATCAGGTGCCAGAATCCAACACATAACACACCCAGTTAGGTCACTCCACAACAACTACAAGTATTATTCTCTCATTGTCCATGGGGGTGTGAATGAACTGAGATGCACCTCCCTGGACTACATTGAAAGAGACATGGTGGAGCTCTCAGATTATGTGGGCTAGGCAATTATGACAGTAGCCCTGAGTAGTAGAATACTGTCACCCAGAATGATATCACAGTACAAGCAACAAATGACTGACTTCAACCTGCTTGTGATGACATGACTGACAGACCGCAATGCCTTGCCAGAGATGGCCTGTATCTGTCACCACTGGGTTTCCAGGTACTGGTTAAGTCTATTGCACCCCTATAGTGCCTTTTTACGCAGTGTTCCAAATCAAATTACCACCGTAGCGACTATAAATAAATGCAATCTGAGGTTCATGCTACTCAACACTAAACATCTAAATCTCAGGATGCAGTCATTCGAAGCACTCCTCAAAATGGAGAACATTGATATTTGTGCTGTAATGGAGACCTGGTTTACAGCACCAGACAGCACCCCTGCACTACCAGGCTATAACTGATTGCACACCTGTCAGACCCAAAACATGGACCACAGCTCCAGAGGTGGTGGTTTTTCCATATCATAACGGATATGCACACTTCCAGACTAGTATCCCAGCATAATGGATCTAAGATGCTTTAAGTACAACTGACATTGTACAATACTGCAATACAGGTCATAGGCTGCTATAGGTCCCCATCCATGTCCCAAGACTCTCAATCTACATTCCTCAACACCCTGGAATCTATCAAGTTCAAACTCAACACTCTCATACTAGGAGACTTCAACTACAACTGGGAAGAGTACTCAAGCACCTATACACTGACCCACTGCTTCCTGAATTTCATCAGTTCCAATGCCTTGGACCAGCTCATTCTGACCCCCAGTAGAGGAAGCAACATCCTTGACCTGTGTTGATTGCTAACATATGGGACCGTTGCTTGACAACGGTAGTCAATCCCTACCTGGTCATATCCAACCATAAAGTAATCACCATGCAAATCCACATCTCACCCCCCCCCCCCGCAAAGGCAGCAAGCTTGAAACACTTCTCCAAAGCTGACTTTGGACTCCTAAAAACAGAGGTGGCTAACTTCAAAGTACCCATGCCAATGGAAAATAGTTGCATGACTTCCAAATCATACACAAATGCACTGTACAAACATGTACATAAATGCATGGAACTAGCCATACCCAACAGAACCATAACAATCTCCTCCAAACACTGGAGACCAATCTGGTGGTGCCCTGCCATTAATAACCTGCACAACAGAAGGAAGTAACTGTTGCAGAAAAAGGAGGAGTCCCAAGAGTGTTAAAACTCCCTTATTAGCCTCAACAACAACTTGTGATCCCACATGAAATCATTTAAAGCCAGCTATGACAACAGAATTGCAGCAGACACAGACAACAATGACAAAGCCTTTGATAGTTACATCAAGAACCTCCACGGCAATACCCAGAAGTACTCTGAGTTACTGCACAATGCTACCTCCTATACTGAGTCAACAGATATTGCCAACATTCTTGTCAACACATTCAGTACCAGCTTTACCCCTCTCTCCCCCGAGGGAACAATCAGAATGCCAGAAGAATGCCAGGCACCCATGATTACTGCAGCCAAGGTTAAACCTGCATTGTCCACGGGCAAGAATACAGGTTCCATGGGACCCAAGTATACCCCTGGATGTGTTCTACATGAATTACAAAGATACTTGGCACCACATATGTGTGGCCTGTTCAGTCACAGCCTCACTTCAGGCTTTGTCCCTCCCAAATGGCATACTGACCCTGGAAATTATCATCCCATTATCCTGATGAGTCTGATATGTACAGCTATGGAGTGTATCATCAGGGACCTGATCAACAAAGATATAGGTAATCTCCTAACTCTGGACCCCACACAGTTTGGCTTTGTGAAAGGGAGGTCATGCCTGCTCAACCTGGTTGAATTCTTTGAGTCAGTCACCAGGGTTGTGTATGATGTTAAGGCACTGCATACAGCCTACATCAATCTGGCCAGGGCATTTGATACCATTCCTCAGTCAGGAATCATTGATAAACCCACCAAACTAGGCATCAACCCCTATATCACTAGATGGATTGCAAATAGGCTCACAGATAGAATACACAGTGTGAAAGTAGCAAGCTCCAAATCAGACTGCCAACCAGTCACAAGTGGAGTCCCACAGGGATAACTCCTGGGTACTCTCCTGTTCAGCATCTACTTCTCAGGAGTCCACGCCAACACAAAGGAACTCTGACTGACCAAGTTCCCAGACAACCGCAGGCTGGGAGGCATCATTAAACTCCACAAGTGATGCAGACATCCTACTGAAAGGCCTCACTGAGACCAATTACTGGTGTGGAAACCACAGCCTGAAGCTTAACACCACAAAATGCATCATCTCCTTTGGTATAAACTCAGTTCCCACTAAGTACCACATCAGTGGAAGCCCACTAAACACTGTAGGCATTATAAGAGATCTAGGGACACAGGTTGACAGCAACCTCTCCTTCAACCATCACATTGCCACTGTGGTTAGGAAGTCCATCTATGTGGCACATCTCATTACCATGGGTTTTGCATCCAGGAAGAAAGAGGTCATCATGTCCATCTGCTCTTCCCTCATTACACCAATCATCAAGTATAATGGCCCATTTGGCATGTACCTCACTAGACACCTGCAGCAGCTAGAGAGACCACAGAAGTACCTCACAAAGAGGATCCTAGGCATTAAACACATGTCCTACACAGACAGACTCAAAATATTCCAGCCATTCTCTGACTCATATCACCTACTTAGTGGCAATCTCTGCTTGACTTACAAAGCCATGTCTGACCCAGCTCTTTTAGAAATGCTACATCTAAAGACATCCCAATCCCTCCACACCACACACTGCAGAGACCTCAACCTCATTACCACAATCAACACAACATAATTGATGGACAGGTTCCTCATCCAGAGACTGCACATGCCATGGAATAGACTTCCCATACATGTTAAGCAGAGCACCTAGATGACTCTGTTCCAGGGAAATTTGGAGTGGATGAGTAACAGAAAGTTCACCCCGGGGATCACTCCAGTGGTTCTACTTGATAGAGACACTGGGAACTAATGTCAGGTGGCACAATGGCAGGGCGCTTCTATGGGTTAGGCTTGTAAAGGCTCCAGGTCCATTAGCCTAGTACACACCTATGAACCTATAAGGAGAATAACATCAGCATAGGTTCATAGGTTCATAGGTTCATACTAGGCTATCTGCCCGAGGGCATTTACAAGCCTAGCCCATAGTTTTGTGGCTTACGCCACCCCTTTAGTATGGGGAACTATACCCATTATTTTGCTGTGCCTCTGTTGAGCAGTGACACTGAGGTAATCCCTGGGAGTATATCGAATCTCCCATCCATTGGTCTGATGAATCTATACCTCTGAGCAAGCGTGTGTACTGAATAGAGCTGGAGTTCGTCATCTGCAAACTTTGTCCTCCTGTGTTTGCTTGTACTTGGGAAAAGTAGATGCCCAAAAGTGGGCCCCAGGACTGAGCCCTGTGGTACACCACTTGTGACAGGCTTTGAGTCTGACATGGCGCCAGCAACTCTGACCCTGTGGGTTCTGTCACTCAGCCAGTTTGCAACCCATCTTGTGATGTATGGGTTAACATTTAAGCTGATGAGTTTTTCAATGATACCCTCATCAATGGCTTTGGTGACTGTTTGAAAAGTCAACCAAGTTTAGAAGGCATGATCTGCCTTTGACAAAGCCAAACTGGGATGGATCCAAAGTCTGCAAATTCCCTATGTCTTTATTTATGAGGTCCATTATGATCCTCTCCATGGCTTTGCAGATAAGGCTTGTCAAGCTAATGGGCGGACCACAGTTGCAGTCAGAGGTAAGACTATGATTAAACAGCTGTCCTAGCTGTGGGTTTAATTGGGACACCATCAGGTCCCATGGATGCTGTGTTTTTGCGGAGATGTTTGGGGGCTGCATATAGATATCTCTCCTTTTGGGGGAGAAGTTTGCACTGAACCTGTCAGCCAGTATGTTGGCAATGTCTGTAGGATCAGTAATCTTCACATCATTTTGAACTAGTTCTGAGCATATCTGTTTCTAACATAGCTAAAGAAGGCCTTATGATTGTCTTTTGAGTCTTTAGCTATTTTTCTCTCAAAATTTGCTTTGGATGATTTTTTTACTTATAGTGATCAAGGGTGTCTTACCTTTTAAGGATTTTGCTCTATCTTGTAGTAGCTTCCTCCTTTTGTTGTAGAGTTTGTTTATGGCTGGGGTCCACCAGAGTCTTTGTTTTGCTTGGGATTGCCTTATCCATGCAGTCCTGCAGGTGCTGGTAGAAGGCATTTGTAAGTGATTCAGCGGCTTGAGTACTGTTTTCCATCGGCTCAGGGGCCTTAAAGGAGACCACACTAGTCTTTAGAAGTGTGAAGTAGTTCTTTACTGTGGTCTTTTTATTTCAGGTGGGGTGGGATGAGGACCTTTGTGATCTGATCTCACCAATGAGGGGTATACTTCGGTGTTGAACATTGTGCTCCCATGTTCGTGATGATGAGATCAAGTATGTTTTCTCCTCTTGTGGGGATGGTGACTAGTTGTTCCATGGCATTTGAGTTTATGAATTCCAGGAACTTTTGGGCTAGTAGTGTTCCCAGTCTATATTAGGGTAATTGAAGTCACCTAGTATGATGGTGTTTGGTGATACATTTATCCCCTCTAGTGTTTTCAGGAAGGCCATGTGAGGTTCCTGAGTTTGTGAGGGTGGCCTGTAACATGCTACAATTTGCAGAGCTGTCTTGCCTATGGTTAATTGCACCTGGATGGTCTCCGATGCATCGTGCGTTGCCACCAGTCTTGAGGTGTGGGTGTCTTTGATGAATATGGATACCCTCCTTTCTTGGTATTGTCAGGTTTCTGTCACTGCACAGACATCGATGTTCTCCATACTTTGAGATTTAGACTTCTGGCATTGAGCAGCATTACCCTTAGTTTTTCCTTTTTGTGTTCTAGGGTGGTAGGTTTAGAATTTGGGTGACAGGTGCAAGCCGTCCCTTGAAGCAGTGGCTTGTCCAGCATGTCATCCCAGGCAGACAGACATTGGATCCCCTTTGAATGACACCAGAGTTTAAGCCAATTGTTAAAGCTGATCATCTTATCTCTGTATTGTGGCATCATTCTTGGTGAAGGTAGGATACTGCTCAAGGTCAGGGTCATACCTGCCTGGGCTACATAATCAGAGAGCTCCTCAATGTCTCCGTGGACAATGACTGAGTCATATTTGTACCTGCTGTTGAGAGACCTGCAGTCTGGTGGCCCGGCGTCAGTGTGTCTGACTATGGAGTCACCAATGACTAGTGTGTCTGGCATTGTGTTTGGCCTTAAGGGCTGTGACTGTTTGACACTCTGACTGTGAGGTCTATGTGTTGCAGGTGTTGTGTTCTGAGGTGGTGGTTGTTTTGTATGATTTGAGGTTGTGATGGTACTATGTGAGACTGGGTCTATCCTCCTGACTGGTCTTGCCAGTCCTATGTTGAAGATCAGCCTCCAGTTTGGCCTCAACATGCTAGAAGGACTAGACAAAAAACTTTAAAAGAGATTCGGGGGCGGTGGTGACGAAATGGGTGCTATCTATAAGAGTGCCGTATCATGGTAATAAGTACTGTAGGAGCAAGTGCTAGGTTTAACAGATAGAGAAAAGTCGAGAAAGTGCTAGTAACAGGGATGCTTAAAGGTAAGATTGAAAAGAATGCACTCTGCAGTGTGCACTAGAGAAGTTAGATATTTTACCTGTTTAGTTACTATTTTTAAAACAGCAAGATGGACTGAAATTTGGTACTATGAAATACTGTAGGATGGCCAATAAATTTAAATAAAGTGATGGTTTTGTGATTACTATATGGTCAGATTAACATAAGACAGTGGTATTTAACAAGACAACTTAAATGGGTGAGAGGGAGGGGAAAAATTCTGCCTGACTCAGAACAGAGAGAGCTGTGGTCTCTTTTGAAGTTTTAATATGCTGTTATGACTGATAAAGTAGGGCAGTGGGTGGGAAACTTATCAAAACACTTCTTCCTACAAACATACACATTTACACACCCACACACATTTCCCAGGAGAATCCCTGCCTATCTAATTATTTGTACTATAGTGTTACACAGTTATCTCACATGCTACAGAGCTTACTGGACTGATTACTGGACAAAGGTGCTGATAAGGGGAATGACATCAGCATGACTGATAAAGAAGGGCAGTGGGTGGGAAACTTATCAAAACACTTCTTCTTACCAACATACACATTTACACACACTACACCCACACACACATTTGCCAGATCTGAGAACAGAACCCCTGCCTATCTAGTTATTTGTACTTGAGTGTTACACAGTTATCATATGCTCTACAGAGCTTCCTGGGCTAACAACTGGCCAAAGGTGCTGATAAGGAGAATGAAATCAGCAGGAGTGATAAAGTAGGGCAGTGGGTGGGAGACTTATCAAAATAATTCTTCTTACAAACATACACACACAATCATTTGCCAGATCTGCAATTAGAACCCCTGTCTAACTAGTGATTTGTACTATAGTGTTACGCAGTTATCACACATGCTACAGAGCTTTCTGGGCTAACAGCTGGCAAAATTTTATTTATTTTATTTTTATTTATTTTACATTTGTTTACCGGGGGTGTCTGACTAAGCCAAAAAGGCCCTTTTTCAGCAGAGGCCCGGGGAGAAAAGCTCCACAAAGAAAAATTACAGACACATTTAGTTATTTAGACATAATCAGTATACACACAAATTACAAGAGACATGTTTTTACAGTGGTATGCGGCACAAACAGTTACAGTGGAGAGAACAATCAAAAAAGATATTAATTTTAAAAATAAAGGTAAGTAATAGATTTGTGGTGTACAGCTGAACTTTGGAATGTAGGTAGAATACATACAAAGGTGCCAATAAGGGAATGACATCAGTAGGACTGATAATGTGGGGCACTGGGAATTGTTTCAGGTGGGAATGGCCTAAGACTGTTTCACCTACAAACAGACACACACACTCTCACCCTCAACCACACAGAGTTACCAGTATTGAGATTAGAACTCCTACCCATGTAGTTATTTGCACTATAGTGCTATGCAGTTATCACACATGCTACAGAGCTTATAGAGGTGATCACTGTCCAATGGTACTTCTATGGTAAATGACAGCAGCAGTTCTTGTGAAGTAGGGCAATGTGAAATATTGTCAGTGGGAACAGTCTCCTAATACTTAGACCTACTGACACATGAGAAGTGTACAAGGTGGTACACAACTCAAAATGGTATAATCCACACAGTATATGAGTCTCACACACACACACACACACACACACACACACACACACACACACACACACACACACACACACACACACACACACACACACACACACACACACAGACACACACACACACGCACGCGTGCACACACACACTCACACACACACACACACTCACACACACACACACACACACACGCAGGTGATGTGACATTATAAACCCAACTTCAGTGCTGTAACACAATGGAGCTCACCTTTTATGGTGGCACGTGCAATTCTTTACAACTGGTATGCCACTGTCCACAGCAGGGCATCACTGTATGCCATTCAGGGTATCCATGTGTGTGACTCACTCTGTCTGTGTCTCCTTGTGTGTGTGTGTCTCTCTCTCTCTCTATCATTGTCTGTCCCTCACTTCCCCACATCTATGTGTGTGTATGCTTGACATATGTTATCTGTTGCCCATGTATACGTGTGTGTATCTCATGCAACAGATGCAGATATATCAAATATGGGCCACCTACAGCTAGCTGAGGGTAATCCTGCCTGATGTGTGTGTGTGTGGGGGGGGCATTTGAGGTGTACATAGCTGTCTGTATGCACAGACATATATACACAATACAGTCATATATTCCAATGTGGGTTCCAACATGTTCTGTGATTCTCCAAGTGTAGGAGCATCCCAGTGTGACCTTCTATTGTTAGAGTGGGACTCCATTCCAGAGATAGGTGTACTCCAGTCCAGGATTTTATGTGCTACAGCCATTTCTCTCAGGAGTACAAAGGACTTTCCTCAGGGTACTTGTTTTGTTTACCAGACATTTTCTGACATATCTGTAGTCTGACACTGCAATGTATTGTGTCATTACCTAGTGCCAGACATCCTCAGAGCATCACAATGTTTTACCAGAGGAATACTAGTTGTATGATGCATTTACCAATATTATGAGGACAGCTATGTACATTCTTGCCCAACAAGGCCATTTGTGAGGTGTGGCTATAGCCAGTTTAGTAATGACATGGCTGTGTAAACAGTCCAGCAACCTGGTAATATACTGGCTGGGGATCTTGTACTTGTGTGGTCTCTTTCTAACCTGAGATGTAATATCCTTGTGTAGGCATACTTCTTACCTGTACATTTTTTGGCAGGTTGTCCAGGTGTTTGGCTAGGGGTTTCATCCTTTCTACATAACTTTTGTTTTATGACAATTTAGTTAGATATAGTTGAAGAGTGATATTACAAAATAATACAGACATTATTGTTTCAGACTACATAACCACACAATTCCCACTACTGCAAACCCCTCAACCTACCAACTTTCTCAGTATGTAAAGGAGATATTTGTAACATATGCCTATCATTGTGCCTTTGTTCCACTTTTATTTCTTCCCTTGTCCAGACATCTTGCTGTCAGAGGTTGGGAGTTATGGGTGTGGGTACAGAGTGCAGTCTAATGTGCAGGGATGTCCATTATATGTAAAGCAATTATATGTAAAAGCAAACATAAGACAAAAGGATTATTGAGAATAACCACTGGCAATAGTACCAAAAAGCAGTTATATTCACAAAACCCTTGGCACCTCAGCTGTACATCCTTCAAGATGTCACTTATATGTGTACTATATTCCACATAGCACTGTGGCTTTCAGGTATGTCAGTGGCAGAGCAGTGGGTGTCAGTGACATGGCTAGCAGTTGGCACTGCAGTTATCTGCTTATGGCCCTGTCAAAGACAGCACTGTACCTAGGGCACTACAAGATAACTGCCAGGAGAACATGCTGGCCAGATCCTGACAGTATTAACCACACATACACATAGTTCATTGACCCGTGCATATTGTGGACAGACAACTTATTTTCATGTGTATTGATGCAGCCCTGCCAATATGTGATATGCTGCTATTTCCCTGTAAATAAACATGTTACTGCATTTGTGTGGGTATATGGGGGGCACACCTGTCAACTGTACACATTTGCACAGACTGTGCTGATATTTGCTTTACATTTTGGTTTCATTCACCATACTATTGTGCCCTGTCTTGGGGACAAGAGGCATATCATTAAAGAGCACAGGTCAGATTGTACTGACACACATTTTAGTTTCAGACTTCTTACCCTTTATAGCCTTACTGCAACTGCAGGTCCTGCTGTGCTATCACTGTGTGAGTCTGTAGGGGACTAATTCAACATTGCCACCATTTGTGTGCATTAACCAGATATTTCTCTATGGTTTTCTACAAATGATATGCTGTGTTTGTGTGAGGGATGGGTATGGGACCCCCACACTGACATCCATGCCTGTGCCCTATGATCACCCCAGTTAGTTTTCCCCACACATATACTGCAGTGGGATTTGCCACCTTGGGTACTACTGCATAGTGTGTGGGGGCCAGTTTTGGCCAGATATTTCCTGGTGTCCCACATAGCTGTCAGTTGTGTGCTGCTATCCCAGTAGGCCACCCCATTCCCTTGCATGCATGCAGCATTACCATAGATATGCTAGCAACACATACTAATCCATTCATTTATTTTTAAGAAGACTGACTTACCTTGTGCTTGCAGCAGTTGTGTGGACAGTGCTTGAGGGCTGCCTATGTTGGATGCACACAGTACACTGCCTATACATGGTAAGTTACAGGTAATTGGATGTGTATGTTATCCATTTTAATGTGTATGTGAGTCAGAGAGAGGTGTCACTCCCTGGGTTCCCTACAGTGTCAGTGTGTGTGCTATGCATTGCCTCTTTGCCAAGGCCTGAGCATATTGGGCATGCCTCCATCTGCCTATGGGAGCAAGCTCAGGGACCTCCTCCTGTGAGTCCCTCTGGGCCTGTGGGGACTTTGGCAATGGTGGTGGTCTGTGCGGCCCTTCCCCATGCTGTTCTTGCTGCAGCTGTTTCTGCAACATCATATTGTGTAGCATGGCACATACTATGAACATGTGTGCACATGTGGCTGGAGAGTACTGCAAGGCTACACTAGATATGTCAAGGCAGCGGAACTGTGACTTGAGCATCCCAAATACATGCTCTATAATGATCTTGGTTTGTACGTGTGCCTCATTATGATGTTCTTGTGTGGGTGTGTGTGCATTTCTGATAGGTGACATCATCTAAGGCTCCAGTACATAACCAGCATCCCCCAACAGATGGCCATACAGGATGCCCCCACTGGCAAATGCCTGGTACAGCTGTCATGAATGTCAGATGTGGGAGTCATGATAGCTTCCACAGCTGCCAGCACACGCATTCATGATAATGACCTGGGCATTGCACACGACCTGGCAGTTGATGGAGGGGAATCCTTTGTGGTTTAGGCAGACCCTACCCTGTTCACCAGGTGGTGCTTTAATATGGATGTCTGTGCAGTCTTTCGCACCCAGTACCTCCGGGTATTCTGCTACATGGTGGAAGAGATGCATATTGCTGGTCCTCTCCTCATAGGTGTTAGGGAATTAAATCTGCTCTCCGGCATATAGTAGCATGTCATTCAGGAACTGGTGGAGTACCCTGGATGCAGAAGCCTGTGAGACCCTCATCACATCCCCAGTAGGTCTTTGGAAAGTACCTGTAGCTAGAATTCTTAAGGCTACACAAACCTTGGTATCCACTGGGATGGATTCCCTTCTGTTGGTTCTAGGTCTGAGTTGAGGCCGGCACAGCTTGGTGATTTGCTGAAGTATGTCTCTGTCCACCCTGTCGTACTCTACTATATCCAGATCATATAGCCCCTGGTAAGTTACCCTGGGTCTGAACACTCTTCTCCTCCTTGGTCTGTGGCGGTTGTCAGCATTATTCTCCTCTCTGCCCTCTGCCTCTAGCACATACTAATGGATCAAAGCAATGGTAGCCCCTAACATTTTCCAGTTAAAATTCCCTGCATGTGTACACCAGTGGTGCAGAGTTTATGGGAAAAAACAGACTGTAAGGTGTTTCCATACTTTATAGTGTTGTGCTGCAGATGCTGCCTGTATGATTGGTTGACTATGATGCATTCCACCTGCCAGCTATGTTATTTCTACTTGATTGCTTTAATTCTGCTTTTTTCTTTTTTTGATTCTTTTTTTTCCCCTTCCCATTTCCTCCTCTTTTAAGCTCCAAGGCACTCCATGCAAATCTGGTGCCCATATGTAAACAGTTCTGCTGTTTCCATTTTTTTTGTTTTGTCTTTTTGTTTTAGACCTGGTGCATGCCACGCAAACCCATTTAGCTAAGGTAAACATTAAGAAATAGCCCTCCCCTGACTGCAAACATGTTCCTTGTTTCATGGAATAAGTCATTACAGCCTCAGACAAACACCCTTGCTTAGCTAAGCTTATCTCTGTGCCTTAGGACTCCAACGTGCTTACAACAGGCCTTACACACCCCTTATCATGTCTGTTTCTCCTCCTAGTTACACCATCATGATAGAGCTCCTGCATGGCTAGGTGCAGTTTGGGACTTAGAAGAATTCTATGATTCAGTAAATTTTCCCTCATTTGCATACCCCAGTGCCTTAGTCCATAGTTACTGCACTTACACAGAGCCTTTCCCGTTGACAAACACTGTTCCCTGGTATTGTTTGCATTCTGCATGCTATAGACTATAATGGCAAAGTGCACATTTCCCTTAAAATTGTGTTTTTCAATTTTTTTTTATTTTCAGCATGATCCCATTTGCGTGCAGCTGCCGTATTCTTAAATGGCCAAGATTGGCCAAAAAATAAATAAATTTGATTTTTATAAAAAGTAAACAGTTTTCCATGCCAATGGCCATATATTTGGCCATTGGCATGCCTAAGCACTATAATGCATGCTTTTTGGGAGCTGTCATGCCTTTGTTTTGTTATTTGCAGAAATGTATTTGGTTAGTAACTGAATATATTTCTGCAAATAACACTATTCTTACACGGATACCTGGCTGCTTGGCGAATCAGTAATTCACCTCATTTGCATGGTTTTCACCAGTAAATGAGGCAATTAGCATTCTGTAGTCGTATTTGCAGAAACAGTGTAGGCTCTGTCATGCACGTCAGATTAGCTGTTTGCTGGATCACTCTTTGGCCATATTCCATGCAGGAACGGCTACACCATTTCTGCTCGGAATTTTCACATTAATGAATCCCAGGGTTAATCTTTTTTCATGCTCATTATACTTTTCTTGTGCTTGTTTTATTCTAAACTTCCCCTTTTATTTTAAACATGCTCGTTATACAATTCTGAGGTAATTCCAAACCCTTTATGTGCTTTTCTGATAATCGTTTAATTAAATATCTTAATTTTAAACATTTTGTTTAATTAATAAACTTTTCATGCCTCTTGCTTGTTTATTAATGTGGTTTGTGCCCTTGTAATGCTCTGTTTTATCTTTTATATAAATTAAATCATTCATGCAAGTTTTCTTTACCTTTGGTTCATTTCTGGCCCTTTTTTGTGCTCAGTTCTCTTAGCTTACCTTCCCTGTTAACTCTACACCTCTTAGCTCTGAAGAGCAGTCTCTGGAATCCTGGTTCTGACCCCATGTCACTCATCTGTTCTATATAAAACAGATGAGACTTCATATGTTCTGTTCAAGCAGCTTTATTATGTACAAACACATCATGATTGAGGCTTAATAACTTTAACTTAGATAAACTTATAAACAAACTAGCTATCACACTCATACATGCTCACGCTCTGACTGCACTCTCAAAATGGCACTGAACCTACCACGTGCTTGCTATGTATGTGCACGTGCTGTCCTTTGAAATGCTTCTTAAAGGTACAACATGCACACACTATTCTACATTGATCAATCAACCAAATGTTCATTAATCCTTTAAGTTTTGTAATGTGAAATATACACAGCTAGTGCCACTAATATATTAGCACTATTTACATGATAAATAAGGAAACGTCCCAACCAATTGTATCATAATAACCTGTTCGATCTTAACATTCTTCTCTAAAATTTGTTTCAAATTACCATTTAAAAAAATAAATAAATTCAGGAAATTCACCAATACTAGCAGTTCTGGGTTATCAATATGATTTTTCAGTTAGATTGTAGGATGCTTCTAATACCTGAGCTGTCAACACTTATTGGTAAGGGAAATGCACCACTATGGTCTGTATTTCTAGTATCAACTTCTTTTGTCTTGGGACTAAACCATTCAATTAGTATAGGAGAGAACTTGGGCAAGCAATTTTGTATGACTTTATTACTAATAGTGTGTAGCTTGTCTTCTGGGTAACCTCTTTCTTTAAACATCTTTTTTTTTTTTTTCAAAAAACTTTTTATTGAATATAAAATTTAGAGATACAGACAAACATCAACAACAAAACAAAAACCAAAAAAACTGATGTGTATGAATTTCTTTAAACATCTTAAGGGTTGCCACTTCATGAAGAAACACAGAATCACTACTTGTAAGCCTACTAACTCAAATCAATTGTCAACGAAAAATATTGAACTTCATGTATGAGAGGTGGTGGCTACTAAATTATAAGTAGTTATTAATACAAGTTTCCTTTCAAAAAAACTTGCTAGAAAAGGTTTTATTTAATAGATCCATTTGGATAGTAAGATGCAAAAAATGCACTAATGTAACTTTTCCACTTACCGTAAAAGATAACCATGAAATGCTGTTATTAATATCTGTAATAAACTGATCAAACAACTCAAGGTTACCACCCCAAATAAAAAACAAATCATCCATGTATCTTTTATACATCTTGACATTATTAAAATGTGGTAAATTTGTTAAAATGGAATGCTCTCACCAGCACATAACCAAGTTTGCAAAAGCTGGGGCTACCTTAACATCCACGGACACTCCTGAAATCTGCTGGTAGATCGAATCTTCAAAAAGAAAAAAGATATTATTTAGCATTATGTCCATTAACTGACATTAACTGACAAGTAGTGTTAGAAGCAATAGTGTCTAACTGGGAATATTTACTTAGATATAATTGTAAAAATTCAATCCCTTCCTCCTGATGAATGGTAGTATATAGCGAAACCACAGCTATCGTACCCATTACAAGCTCTTCATCCAAAGTGTAGTTTTTAAGTACATCAAGGAAAAGCCAAGAATCCTTTAAGCCTATAATAAGGTATTCAAGACTGTGTCCATATAATTTGAAACAGTAACTGTTTTATGACAATGTGAAGACATTATTGGCCAGAATGTGGATGTATTTTATTTTTGTGTACTTCTGATATTTTGAAAATCTTTCCAAGTTGTGATTGCTCTACCAGCAGAAAATCATATAACTTGTAACTAATGTACCCTTGACTGAATACATCAAACAATGAGGAATCATCTTTGCAAAACCAGATCTCAACTTTATCCTTATTAACTTGGACAAAAATAGTATTATCAGACATTAGATTTAACAAAGCCTTCCCATAATCTAGGTAGCCAATCACTACCAATCCATTGCCTTTGTCAGTGCCTAAACTAAGTAGACTAATAAAAAATATAAAATAACTGACTTCTATATATTTTACCTTGTGGTTGTGAAAGTTAACACATCTGTCAAAAAAAAAGTTAAAAGAGGGCATAGCAGTTGATGATCACCTAGACTTTTGAGGATGAGAAATTATGTAAGAGAGACTTGTATTTTTAAACAGTTTAGGTTAAGAGGCAGTAGCATTAGGATGCAGTGAAATAGTAAGTAGTAAGTGGAACAGTATTTGTTTGTGCTTACAGATAAGGTGTGAGCTGTGTGATGAGCAGGAGTAATGCTATGAGCTATTTAGCTATCGTTTAAGTTGATTTCTGAAAACGTTTAGTTTTTCTGTTTGCATTAAATATAGTGGTAGAAACTTTCAAAGTTTGAAGACATAGCAGGAATACTGTGGGTCACCAGCAAAATTATTACATTTGGCGGTGAGTAGAAATGATTTATTTTGACAGCATAGTTTCCTGGCAGAGGAATTATATTTTATAGCACTTTGTAGTGATGGACAGTTTTCTTGTTTATATATTTGGTTGTGGGCACAATGCAGTTGTGAGTAGGTAATATATTGTCAGGACACCGACATGTATAATTATTTTAAGGCTGTATGAAGTGGTGAATTTTACATAGGTAGATTGGTGGCACATCTAGCAATTTTGGTGGAATAGCTGTCTACTTTCATTTTTGGGGTATTATGAAGGATTTTCAGGATGGGGGGCAGCACAAAGGAGAGATGGTAGTAAATAGGTTGATACAATGTTTTTTTTTTCCTAGAGCTAGCAGTGAGATAAGGCGTACTTCTGTATAATAATCCAAGGTTTTGGTGTTTTCTTAATAGCTTGGAACATGTATAGATGAAATGTTAGGTATTGATCTATTGTGACTCCAAGTGCTTTCAATTGTTGTTCACTTTCTTTTCTGGGATTAATTTTGGAGACTATTTTGAAAGATTGTTTTTTACTTAAGGAGTGCTTTAGGGTGAAGAGCAATCTTATTGTTTTATTAGGATTTAGAACAAAGTGAGAGTTTCTTAGCCATGCTTTTGTAGTCCTGGGTGAGGTTAATAAGCTTTGAGAGGTCTGAGGTCAGAGCAGATGATGGGAGCATCCCTTGAATATTATATTGTGGTTGCATTCTTGGAGGCTGTATGAAGTTTTTTTTTAAGGGTGTTCCAATTTCCATTCCATCTACATTCCAAAGATGCAGTAGGTGGATTGGACACTTTAAACTGGCCATAGGTAAGAGTGTGTGTGTGTGTGTGTGTGTGTGTGTGTGTGTGTGTGTGTGTGTGTGTGTGTGTGTGTGTGTGTGTGTGTGTGTGTGTGTTTCGTACAGAACTACCATCGCAGGGTTAGTCCTTTAGTTATTGCGGTACTGAGTGGGATAGAAAGCATGGTGCATGTTGGAGAGAAGGTTATTATTGATGAGGTGTTTGGGAGTGGTTACATTTTTTCCAGGATTTTTGACAAGAGATGTTAAATTACCTATAGTTAGCAGTTTCTATGGTTGTGCTTCCTTTGTGTATGGGTATAATAAAAGACTTTTTTTCCAGAGGGCTGGGACATAGTTTTCTTTGGTAGAATAGTTTATAAAGATATATATTGGGTAGACAAGGGTGTCTGCAGCTATTTTCATATCCCCTTCAGGTAAGTTGTTTCAGGTGGTTGATTTTTGTGTCCACAAATAATTTTATAGTTGCTGTAAAATTGAGCCTATGGTATAGAGTAATATCTTTGACGGGTGGTTCTTAGCACTGAGTAGCTGGCACTTCTTAGTTTATGGTATGCACTAAAGCATAGTTTTGTTAGTATCTATTACTATTGTGATCAGTGCAGTGGTGCAGTGGTTAGCATTGTCTTCTCACAGCAAGAAGTTCTTCAGTTCTATTCTCAGCTGGGGTGCCTTCTATGCAGAGTCTGCATGTCCTCCCTGCGTTCATGTGGGTTTCCTCCCACATTCCAAAGACATACATCTGGAGCATTTCTTACCGGGACTCCACTGAAAATGGGCTCTGTCCCAGTCAGTCTTTCCCAGTAAACAAATGTTAAATAAATAAAAAATAAATATCTCACTAGTGTGCTTCATGTTAACCAGTTCTAGATTGTGAGAATATCAGCCCATTAACTTCTGATAATTTCCTGGATAAACTATGATTGTTAAAATACTAGAAATATATATTTATCTATACCTTCTTACATATCTTAATACTTATAATCTCCAATCATCATGGTATCTTGGCTTTATACCACATCATAGTATTCTGTCCTTCAAATATTAAAAAAACTATACACTAAAAGCTGAGTGACAGACAAGCTGCTGCAGCTTTGTTTTAAGCAAGTTATGCAGCATGGTCAGTCATCAGCTTTTTCTGTTGATCCAAAATAGACTTAGTATTCACCCACGCATCTCCCACTGGTTCATGAATATTCTCAGTAATTAGCTCCAACAGGGCATTTATCATTTTGCAGCTTTGTAACTGGTATATGCAAGCACTGCAATGAATTCACAGTCATTACGTATATTGAGTAAACTATAACCTTGTGAAATGTTCTTAACCATATCCAAACTATTTTCAAACTTTATAATGACTTTAGATCTATGCAGTAGTGCCTTTTATATTCAGATATCTGTTCAAATAAAAGTAAAACTCAATTCATATAATTCACTACCACTCACTGCCATTTTTAATAACAACCTCTCTAATACTCTACCTCAAATTAACTGATTGGCTATGATTATCATAAACCAGGTGTCATCCTCCACAAGAACTCTGGCAATCTAGTTTGCTCAAGAAATAAAATGTGTTAATACCTGGCTGCCTAAAACTTTGAACCTGTCTGAAGCTTTTTTCTTTGGCATCAAAAGGAAACATAGATCAAACATAGATCATTTTCTAACTCATCTTTAAAAAACACTTTCACCAAGTTCAGTGATCATAAGATTTGTCTCAAGTCAACATAAGGATTTAGTCTTAAAAGCTCCATGAACTAATTATCCAGTTAAAATTAAAGGAAACACTATAAGGTTTGACAATGACTATTTTACATTAGTGATGTCCATGAGAAAGCATGTGTGCCACTTGTTAAAGGCATAAAGAACAATATTAAAACACAAATCTGGTTTCCAGGAAAAATAAGGACTCACCTTCCAGAAGGAAAGCAGATGTTTAACACCTTGGAAGATGCAGTGGACTATATAGAGAAAAATAAAATCGTAGAAAAAACATAAGAAGTGGAATGGAATCCATCAATTTCTTTGAAGAGAAATGCAACAAGAAATGGTTAATAAAAGATAAAAACAGTAAAAACCTGAAGGTCAAATGAAAATCAATGTATTTCATGGTTATGAATTTTTATTAATTAAATACACACTTGGATACTTAAAAACAGGTGCTGCATATTACTTTTTACAAGGTAAATCATTTATTTATTTCCCTACTTGAAATGGTTACTAGTTCACTTTTTAAAATGCTAGAGTTTGAGCCTTTTTAGCTATATATGAAACTTAAGCCACTTCATTTCACTTAGAGTTTAAAAGGTTAAACTATTCATCTTATTAAAAGTTAATAATTATTATGACAAAATTATGTTAGGTGGTACAATTTCTGATATCTTGGCATAGTTGAATAATTTTAAATATAATACAGGATGCAACAAGTGACACTAAAGAGACATGTATATTTACATTCTGGGTTCTTAAAATGGTCCAGTAGTGTGCTACTAATAGTATACTTGACATGCAATAGCACCCAGGAAAGACATGCTATATTATAAACAAAGCATAAAACATAGATTTTTACATATATAAACATTTCTAGTGCAATTATATAAAATAATTTGAGGAACACATTTTTACAAGTTAAACCTTGATCACACATAACTGTCATTCTTTTAATGCAAGTTTATATGCTATGTCTCCTTTAAAAATGACAGTCTGCCTTATATTAAACATCTCATACAAATAGATTTTACTGAATCAATAAATGTTATTTATTTAAATATAATAGCTTTTTTAATGGTTAACATACTTTGAATTTTTTTTAGTGGTTTTTAATGGTTTGAGGGATTGATGTGTGGAGTGGAGGTGACTTGGATTCATTTGTGAAAGTTTTTGTGTGACTTATAGTTGATAAACTGTTCATTTGCAAGCCCTTGTCATGAGGACCAGCTCGATGCAGCTTAGTTAGAATCATGAGCACTTTTGTGATGCAGCGGGAATTATAAAATTCTAAAAACTGACCAGGTTACTTCTGTTGCTTCTTCATATCTAAAGCCACTGCTGCTGCTGTCCTAATAGGCCTAGGCTGAGAAGGAGAAGAGTTTTCAGGCCCTGTTTAAATTTTCACAACCTACATGACATGGACATTCTGTTGAGCTACAGGGTAGACAGGGACACAATACAGGAGCTCTGCGACCTGTGCTGTCCTCAACTCAGAGCCAGAGCCAACTGAGGGGAACCCATCCTAGTGGAGACAAAAGTATGTATAGCCCTCCAAATCTTAACTACAAGTACCTTTCAGAGACAAATAGGGGACATGCTGGGGGTACCACAGGCATCAGCATCCTCCACCAATTCCTGAATGCTATGCTCCAACATGCCAGTGATCACAAATATTTTCTCCATAGTTCTGAGAAGAAGACCAGAAATATGCACGAGTTCTACCAGGTAGCACACTACCCAGAAGTACTGGGTGCCATAGATTGCACACATATAGAAATGACAGCACCACCATAGAACAGGGTAGGCTCTACATAAACAGAAAGGGCTACAACTCTATCAACCGGCAAGTCATGTGTAATGCCAAGGGAAGTATCTTGAACATATGTGCTGGCAACTCTGGCATTTACCATTACTAACATATCTGGCACATCACCCAACTGTACCAGATGTTTGCTAGAGAGGGTATACCACAGGGTCATTTATTAGGGGATGCAGGTTATGTAATGGAACCATGGCTGATGACACCCATCAGAAATGCACACACACCCACAGTAAAACAGCATAATGAGCCATGCACTTAAACCAGAAATATCAGCGAGCATGTATTTGGCCTGCTGAAATCATGTTTCTGGTGTCTAGATACATCAAGGGAGGCCTGCAGTGCAATCCATGGACATGTACAGAAATATTCATATTATGTGCTATGCTACACAACATAATCCTGAGGAACGAGCTTCAGCAGGATCAACAACGGGGGGACACATCCCACCATGGTCACCACAGGCAGATAATGAGTCAGAGGGGAAACCACCAGATGCTATGGGGGTAGTTAGATATAGGCATTCTCAGTATGCCCTTGCATTGGCTAAGAGACAATGCATAGCACACTCACTCACCACCTAAGAGCCTAAACCTTCCTCCTACTCACATACATATAGTAACATTGATGCCAGGCAACTTACACAACCATTACCTCACCATATATTAGCTGTGTACTGCTTGCATCAGACAGAGTCAGTCCTAAACTAAAACTGTGACAACTGTTGCATTTACAAGGTAAGTCCTGAACCTGGATTGTATTGTTTAATAATATGAATGTGTGGCATATCCTTGTATTTCATTAGCTGGTATGTTAAGCAAGTAAAAGGTAGGAGATTTGTACAGAAATTACCTTAACATGTGACAGCAGAGATTTATTTGACTTATATGTGTACATTATTAAGTAGTAGGCCTCAGGCATTAAAGATTCACACAGTCATACCTCTGAAAAGTACTGACGATCACTGCATGCCTCAGTTTAGAAACATACATTTGTAATGGAAAATCAGTAAAGAGAGAAGTTAGAAAGTAATGATATAAGTCAAAGCTACAATTACCAGTTCAACACCACAAATGCAGATATACTAAGCCCTAAGTTAGCTATGCACCCTGATCATCAAACATAAAGCTTATGTATCCCTCAATCCAAAAAATAGAAAACAGGGATATGGCACAGTTATCATCACTTGCACAATGTGTTGGGTTTGGAGGACAGGAAGCTTAGACTGACACAAAAGTTTGGTGAGTGTGTATAAGTAAGAAAGAGAAGCAGGCAGACATTTGGATAAACCAACAATTGTCAATGAGAAAAAATTAGTAGCTGTTGTGTGTGTGTCTGTACGGGTCCTCCAGGTGAAATTGGTGTATGAGTGTCTGTATGAACACAGCCAGGCTCTGTGCTGGCTCGATGTATTGCTATGCTGGACAGGTGTGAGCCGTGGATGGTAGAGGTAGGAGGTCATCGTTGTCATTCCCAGCTATGAGTACTGGCAAATCCATGCCCATGGTGAGGTGCACTGCTGCTACTTGAACATGAATGATGTCTGCTGCATGAGCTCCCTTCACAGAGACGCCCAGGACCACAAACCCATGGCCTGCTACATCTGAGAGTGGACAGCACACTCACTGATGGAGCAGTGGAAATACTGCCACTATTGGAGCATGATCAGTCACTACCACGTTGGCTGACAGAAAATGATGTGACTGACCTACGTGCAGAAGTATGCTATTTCCCTCCCAGCAGATGTTCCATTAAAGACAATGCTCATTCCATGACAGGCACCCCATATTCCTTGACAGACACCCTTCATTCCAACCTGTCATGTACCCTGATCCATTGCTACATCTACAATCCTAATCTTTTGTCTGGGGCACCTATGAGAGCATGCCTGTGCCTCCATGATAGGCCTAGACATACATTGAGTAGTATGGGAAGAAACACCTGCACCAGGTGGAGGAGGGACAGCAGACCTCCTCCAAGCAGTCCTATCAGCCCTACTGCATGGCACTTCATCCACTCTTTGGTTAAGGCCAGAGTCAACAGGCACTGAAGCCACAGTAGCCACACTTCCCTGAACAATGGCCTCTCCCTCCACCTTTCCAATATCTGAGTACTCACTGGAATAGGGCAGGCAGGGGCCTACTGGCTGTATTCGATGGAATTGCAGGAGATGGCTGTATGTCAACCTTAGTGTCAGATTCAACCTCTGCATCCCCAGTCTGTGCCTCAGCTTGGCCACCATCATCATCAGAGTCTGCTGATATACTGACATCAGATGGCAGAGGGTCCACGTTTTCACTGTCATGACCACATGTGATAAAAAGCAACAGACACAGGAAAAAATGAATACCTACACTACTATAGACCAGTATATGCTAAAAAGTAACAGTGCTACCACTATTACAGACAGTACAGCAATACACACAACAGACCTGACATCAAAAGCACACAGGAATGACATAAAGATGGTTGGCTTACCATCTGCACATGAGATTCTCCTCTGCAATCCAGATGGTCCTGGAAGAAGTTAAGCAATAGGTAAAGGCAGCATCATCACAATAAACAGTAACCCAGGGGTTAATGCTTTTACCCCTTTATATGCCCATTAAGTATACTTTCAACAAGAACATGGTCATCAACTACAACCTAAGTTAGTAGCTGTAGCAATCTTCAATCCACCCCCCCAAAAAATACATGTGACACAAAAGTAATTTATTGATTTCAGTTGTTTTACTATATATCAGTATTCAACTGTTGAGATACCAAAGCCTACCTGGAAGCTCTTCCTGGGACATGCTTGCTGTCTCTGAAACTGTTGCTCCGACATCCTGGACATGCTGTACTGCAGTCTCCAGGTAGCCATCTGGATCCCTGATATTGAACAGGAATTCTTCACTGGGTGTTAGTGGTGGGTCCCAAGCAGACCCTCCCCCACTAAACATCTGGTCACACCTCAATACAGCTGCTCTCCTCCATGCAGATATGATCATGTCAGTGGTCCTGTGATGCACCTATTCATATGTCCTGCTGTGGCTACCCATGACATTCAGATCATCAACTATCTGTTGCCAAATTTACATCTTATGTGGCATATCTCCCTGTCCCCTTTTCAGCAGATAAGCACCATGTTGCCTAAAGGCATCTGGTTCTCAGCAATGGTGAAGGGGGGTATCCAAGGATTGATATGCCTGGATGGCATGCTCCTATGCGTCATAAAATACAATAGAAGGATAAGATACATAAGTATCACAATTGTTTCCTGATAAAAAAGAAAAGGTACTGACACCCAGTATTATCCCCTGGAGAAACATACAACAGTCTACAGATGTGACATACGAACAACAGGCAGGATGCAAAACAAGGAGAGTAACAAGAGAAGCAGATCCTTGTTTTTGCCATAACAGTAACTCACCTTTTCTCACCCCATAAAAGAACAGTCTGTTCAAGGAGAGTAACAAGAGAAACATATCCTTGTTTTGCCATAAGAGTAACTCACCTTTGCTCATCCCATAAAAGAACAGTCTGTTCCTGTTTGTGCCATAACAGTAACTCACCTTTGCTCCCATCCCCTCCCCAAAATAACAGGAAAATGGCACAGTTTAGCAACAAACCATCTTTGAAATCCTAAAAGTGCTATCAAAGGAAATATCTGTGAAACATTTGTACAAATTTATCACACAGCATTCCATTTTCATATATTGGCAATCATGTATGCCTCTGAAATGGTTTGGCAAACATGTCCATGCCATCAGTGTACTTGCAACTAATGCATACAAATAAAAGGTAAAAGCCTTTCTTTCAAATTTTTCTTAAATACATTCCAGCATATTGCAGTATGTAGCTGACAAAAGCAGAAGAATACCTTCTGAAGTTCAGTACTCCTCTGTACAGCTATATCTAGAAGAAATAGTGTATGTGCAGTCTTGCCAGCATAAACAAGTGTCCTCACCATCAGTTTGCCTAGCTATATGGTTGCCTTATTATATGGTGTAGATTCAGGGCTGTTAGCATGGTGAAGATGCAAATGATGTGTGAACTCATTAGAACTGCTGAATCCCAAATACTTGGAACCATGAAGGAGATGTAAACATAGTGCATACACTCCCTCAGTGTTTGATTTTAATGGATTGCAACTGTGAATGATTAATGGTTGGGAGAAGGAAAACACAACAGCACTGAAGGCTGCCTGACATCCACTGGGTGTGTCATATTAGATCTGCAAAGTGTTACATGCAAGATTGGAAATGTAAGTAAGCAGCACACAATTCAGAGGTTGCCTTCCTTAACATCCAACCTTTCCTTCATTTGTTGGCAAATGCATATTATATTATTTCCACTTAATATCCTGATACATTTTAAGGCCAATGATATATAATGGCTTAGAGAGGTGCATTTCTCAGATTACTGGTCAGATAAATCAAGACTAGCCAACAAATACAGAAATGTAAGATAGAGCTGTATATTTGCAAGCAATAATCATGACAAGTTGTGTGATCACTAGGTGCACTACATCCAAAAATAATAAATGTACAAACAACACTTGTATGGTTTGATATCACTGTAGATGCTGTTGCAGTTCGATGTGTGCAGATTGAGTTTAGTTCTTGGCTGCAAAGCTGTTTGTGCGGCAAAGAGGGATAAGGCACTTATCCTGCATTTTGAAAGCACATTGGAGTGAGAGTTCAAATCCAGATCTATGTGAAAATATTTGATGTGAGCCATCATTTTCTTGTGTGTATGACATACTTTGATTTTCTACATTTCAGCTACTTGCCCCTTTTTTCTTTTTCTCGTTTTCTTCTTTGTCTGTCTAATTTTTTTTGGGGGGCGGGGGCAGTATTTACTCAATGTGGTATATAGCACAATCACAGGAATGGAGGAAATTAATGCTGGGTTTGGCTGTCCTTACCTCATTTGTGCGAACGTGGCAGTGCACAAACTAGCAACTGGATCACCCAGGAAGCAGACAGGACACAGATGGCCAAAAATAGAGACTGGATACATTCAATTAATTCTGCTGACAATCACACAAACCCACTAACCACCATAGCACGGTGGTTCCTTAGTAGCTGCTGCCATTGAACACCTGCAGACTGGACCCAGACAGCCAAAAATAGAAACAGTATACATTCCATTAATGTTATTGGGCACCATGCAAACTTGCTATGTGGCACTGTGTGGTGTTTAACAGTGAGACCTTAAGAATTATTAGTAAAACAGGGAATATTGTGTAACTAGTTCTGTGGCAGCAGGTGTAAGTGTAGGGCTGGAGTACAAATGGTCCTGGATTCTAGTACAGGGTGTGCAACCTTTTTTTCACTATTATGACATTGCAGGTTATAGTAATGAACTGAAAAATCAACAAGCTTTATTTCAGCCTTCTTGAGGCAAGGGGCATCAATGTAGGTCTATGGTACATATGGTTCTGGATTCAAATATGGGATATTTCATACACTTTTACTGTTGTTCCACTTCACATTATAGTAATTTTCACTTATAACACTTGACATAGTGGAGCTGATATTAATTATATTTATGAGGTCTGAGATGCTAGTATTGTGTCAGTTATTTATTTATTTATGTATGTATTATCACATTTATTATCAGATGTATGACTGCGGGTATACTGTGTACTATATTCCAGTAAGTGTAATATTGCTATTTGGACAGGTGTGGCCTTCATATTTGCCTAACACACAAACACAACTGTCTGTAAATCCAGTAACCTTGCTATTTTAACACAATTATGTAATGCATCACTGCTGTGCTCCACTTAGCATCTTGCAAACAGATTGGCAGTGTGCACCCCTGAGCAATGCCTCCTTGATGGCAAGCAGAGCACAAGAGTTTCAAACAGTGTGCACACTCCAGTAAACTCCATAACTGGAAATGGTGGGAAAGCATCAGTCTCCATTGCTCTTGATCCATGGTAGACATGACAAGTGTTTGTGGAGAAGGTGCCACGTTTAGGGCACAGAGCTGGGGTGTCAGGAGTCCAGGATTTTCCATAGACTCCTAGCTAAGAACTACAGCTACAGGCCTCTGCAGGAGAACTATTCTGGCTCCAAGTACAAGTGTGAGGCTTGGGATAGTTTAGCCTGGGCTGTATCCAGCACCACAGGTATACAGCACACTGGAGAGCAATGTAGGCATCATTAGACCTGCGCAGAAGGAAGAAAGATACACTTGACTGATGGACTGAGGAATCTAGGACTGAGGACATCCCACAACCTTGTAAGTATCAACTACAGAGAATACTTGTAAGATTTACAAAGTTGAATATAGGCAAGACTGGTATGCATATTGGTGTTCTGTTCACTTCTTTTTTTCCACACCTGCCAGTGATTGAGAGTGCAATGTCGGAACCTATGAGGCTAGATTGGTGAGAATAAGGGAAGCATGTGGTATGTATGCATCATAAGAGTACAGCTATTGTAGGATTAAAATTTAAATATAACTGTTTTGTTGTTTTATACAGCTGTATGAAACTGAGCATGCATATCTCAACTATAAATGCAAATATGCATGCATTAGTCTGTAGCACAAAGCAAGAGTACAATATTAGACTTTAGTCAGAGGTTGTGGGTTCAAATACCACACTTCACTACTATATAATACTCTTATTTCTTCATTGATATTTACATTACATTAAAACCTCTATACCATTGGCACAAATGCCCTGCTGTAAACTGTAATCTGTATTATTGGAACACATATGGCAATATATGAATTTTTCAAGGATTACTTGTTGCAATCTGTAGTATACTGGGCATGCATTAGAAGGTTGTAGTCTTAAGTGTAAAAGCTTAGATAACAGAGTCAAATAATTGTATTAATGCACTGTATGTTACTTATGAAGGTAATAATAACATCTCTTATTTTTCTCTCACCCCAGCCCTTATCTCTCTTTTTTATTTTATTTTATTTCATATTATTTATAAAAATATTTTGTGTCATTTTTTCTTTTATGTTATTTTCTTTTATGCATATTTATTTAGATTATTTTATGTTACTTGTTAAAAAATTGTTTCTTTTCTTTTTATATTTTATTTTATTTTTATATTTTCTTTTTTTAATGTTACGTGCCATCAAAATGCGTCCATATCAACTATGTGTAATACATTACTAAATACTCAACAGCACAGCCAGGTAGGCTAGCCCCACAGGATGCACCTGCCTTCCCCACATCGGCTTCAGCACCAATGCCTTACACATCTGAGAGCCAACCTGGCAGTACTGCATCTGCTGCCCCTGCTCTACCCGATCCCTCAGGTAGTCTTCCCCTGGAGGCTGGCCCAGTGGTACCCTCCGGCAGCAGTAGCAGAGGTGGTGATTTTATCATCCGCACTGAGTTGCCAGGGATGGTGTGTACGCTTCCTGCATGTCTAAGCTGGCTGCAGGGACTGGTCCCTTTCATTTTGCATAGTACTAAATGGAGGAGAAGGAGATGTCAAGCACTCTGGCTAGAGGCAGAATGAGGTGACAGTGATGACAGTCCAAAAGTTGAGGACTCAATTCTCACTGTCACCTGGCTTGATGACTGTGGGATCTGGATGTCCACACCCTCACCCCAATCTTGGTGTCTCCCAACCTTCTGGGTTCATCACCTTCCCTATCTCTTGTTTTGTTTGTCTTTTCTGTCTGCAATTGCTTCCTCACCTACCCAACGTATCTGACCCAGACATATCTACATCCCTTCCCCAACATTCCTCTCTCTCCCTTTCAAAAAACATAAATAAATAAATAAATAAATAAATGGGAACCTATCCCACAAAAAAAAAAAAAATGTCCCATACCTAGGTCTTCATTTCACATGTGTCTTCTTGACATACTTGATTTGGTCCAATTGGCTATACAACATGATTGTGTTTTGGTCACACCTCTCTCTGGAGGTGACAGTCCAAATTCAGTTAATATTTTGCACATATTTTCAGCTCACACTGTTAATGAAATAGATAGCTATGGTTCTTTCCTACCACCCTCCTGCATATTCCTGTCCTGCTTTCCCTTTGTTCTTTCCCTGCTTGCTCCCATTTTCACCACTTTCTTATCTATCCAATTTTAACACCTGTAATCTGGTCAAAAAACAGAATCAGACACAACACACATAAGTTGCTGGAAAAGCAATGGCTCCATTCACTTTTTGGGCTGCACGTTTGTGTAGAGGAGTGCAGCACACACTGACAGTGAGCAGAGTGGCAAACAGATGTGATTACCCCTGTGCAATGCTGCTTAACACTTCTGTGCTATGCCAACACACAGCAGCACAGCTTGTATAAACAATCCATGTCACTGTATTATCACTCTATAATGAAAAGTATTTTAAAGTATTACATGCACCTGTATTCGAACCCACTACCATCTGGCCCCAAAAAGAACTGTAGCAATACATTAACAAGTGCTGCCACAGAATCAGTTAAGCTGCAGGTGTATTTGATAGACTCAGTTCTAACTATCAGACTTTAGCAATCCAGCTCGTGTTTGTGTACTTCTTAGCTATGCACAAACGTGTATTTTGCATACATATGCACATTGCTAACGGTCACGCAAACCTGTTGCTCACCATGATATGGAAATGTACATATTATGATGTATTACTGCTATTTACTGTCTATTTCCTCTGTTTGACATGAAATTACATGTGGAAACATTGCAAACTGTTAGTCCTATCTAACAATATGTCACATATTTACAATATATCCATGTGTTGGCACCCCCCCCCTCCCCACCACCACCAAACACTGCAGCCCTGGCATCTCAGTACTTTTTCCACACATATATCAACCAAACTACAAAATATAATATCAAATGGTATGTGCTATGTGTGCTATGCAATGTACATCAAACTGGTAACATACAAAAGTGCAACTATTGACCCATAAGTCTAAAAGCCTTATCTGTAAGGATAGGGAAGGAATTAACATTGACCATATCCACAGGGACATAGATGACCTTCAAAACACTTTACCCTACCTATTTTGTTTCTGATAAGGGTAGATCTTACTTACTGAGCCTTGTGGACCTCTTGGATACTGACCCCAAAGACCTGGATGAGTGATAACAGGGCATACCGCCTATATTGCGTGATCCAATGTCTTTGACATTACCGCCCCAATTCATGTCTCATAGTGAAGATCTCCCATGTGGGAATTAAGCCATATAGTAGTAGGATAGGCAACTGGCTCACCAACAGAAAATACACTCTTAAAGTTGAGGACTGTACCTGTGACATTAGCCACTTACAATAAGAATACCATAAGGATCTGTGCTGAGCCTTCAATTGTTTGCAAACTAGTTCCCTGAAGTGGACACAATGGTAGATGGCCTGTGGTTTACAAAGATTGGTTATAACTGGTAATTGGACACCCTAATATAGAGTCCCCCAGTGATGGTAATAGATTACAGAAGGGGCTGTCACACACAAATGATTGATGACAAGCTCACTTACTGAATCTTAAAGCATACAATCCTTATTGTCCCCTTTGGTAGTGAAGTACACCTGCAAATTATGATATACATAGAACCCCCTCTATACTCAAGCACAGTGTTGTGAGACTTGGGAACACATGTTGATAGCAATTTACACTGTTATCACTATGTGTCCATAGTGGTGACAAACACATTCTACATTCATCATACATATGGATATCACATACAAAACCAGGGTGGTCATACCTCTGCTGTACTCTGCCCTTATCAGACCACTGATTGAGTACAATGCTTCTGTGTGTCTATACCTCAGAAGACACCTGTAGCAATTGGAGAAAACTTGGGGTTTTGCCTGTGAGACTTCAGGGCCTCCAAACATAATATACATGGAAAGATTGAAAGACCTGTCACTGTACTGATGATGGACCTCTTCTACATGTACATTAATTATTCTTTTGCTCTTTATGTTTTTATCATTCTGAAAACTCATCTTTTTTTTTTCCAGTGTTTTCTTACTGCATTATATGTTAACATTTCATCATCTCTTTCAATGATTACATTACTTATGTCAGTGTCAGTACTTCACATAATGCTTATTTGAAATATTTAATACCATTGTCTCATTTTTTTTCAAGTTTTATGAACATTGTTATTGTCATGTTTTATGTTTCGGTGCCTTCTGGCCAGTGCAGTGCCTGAAACAGATCTTTCGACAAGTGTGCTTCCCTTATTAACAAATGTGTAAATAAATAAACTTTGTATGTAGTCCCTTATAAAATAGAGATAACATATATTGTACTTACAAACTGTACAAAAGTTGAGTAGTGATTATGAGAAAGTAATTTTTTAATTATGAAATGTTTAGTCAATAAGGCCACAGACATTGCTTTACGAAGTTGTTGGCAGATTCCATATACTGTCTCCTTATAAATTAGTCTCAGTTGTAGATGAGAACTCTCACTGGTGAATAAGGTGTAACTTAAAAATTATTTTTCAGTCACCAAATTCAGACTTAAAATCTAATTTCCAGGTAATATGTGATACAAAGATTCCAATGTGTATAGCTTCTTTGAAAGGTAGACTTTTTTGCACATTCTGAATTGGGAGCTTGAGTAAGCATGCAAATAAACTGAGCAATAATGATGTTTAATTTCTTTCATGTGTAGTCTTGGGTTAATATTAATTGCAGAATGAGTAATAAGCAGATAGTCTATTTTATTGTGTGGCAGTGTAGATGAGGGTCTCTTGTGAAGTCCTTAAATGACAGGTTTTCTCTCAAGGCTTATCTGAAGAACACACCAGTTAGAAAGTAGATAATTACTGTTTATTTAAATTAGAACTATCCCGCATGACCTAAAATTACCTCATGGAAAACTGAATTTTTAAGATGTTCATCAGCTGAAATGTGTGATCTGCATCTGATGAAATCATGATACAATGGAAAATATTATTTTTGTTTTCAGTGAAACTACTCATGATGACAGAGCAGCTTTTTTCAGAAAAAAACTTTATTTTGTTTTATATTAACCATGTTCGTACATTCACAGTGTTTAAGTAGAGTTATATCAAAAAACATACAACTATAAAAACTTATTTACATCTGCATCATTCAGCAAAACAAACCGTGCATTTAATAGTATAAATATTTCATACATAAAACACTCCCTTAGGGCATACAACAATGAAGTTAATTGTAAGAATGATGGTCATTTAAAGGGTAACCCAGTGATGTTAATGACATGCAGACACCAATAAAATAGTATTTACTTTATTCAGTAAGATTTTCTTACACTCATTCATTTTTCAATATTCCTTTTATTATATTAGTACTGCAGGGAGAGACAAAACCTATCCTGGCTGTCTCTGGGTGTAAAGAGTAGTGTAAAGAATAGGACTAGTCCTGGATGTGATTCCATTCCATTGTAGGGTGCAAACACACACACACACACACACACACACACACACACACACACACACACACACACACACACACACACACACACACACACACACACACACACACACACACACACGCACGCACACACACACACACACACACACACACACACACACACACACACACACACACACATATACACACACACACACACACACACACACACACACACACACACACACACACACACACACACACACACACACACATACACACACACAAGCATGCACACACACACACACACACACACACACACACACACACACACACACACACACACACACACACACACACACACACACACACACACACACACACACACACACACAATTTTAAGGTATATGGGTTCAATGTTTTGCCTGTTTTTAGGATGAATTAAGATTTCCTGCCAAAGCCTATGAGGATACAGGGAGGACATTTAGAGCCTGCACAAATGGTATGCCAACAGAATGAAGCTCTTTGAGGTTGCTGTGATAACCACAACAGCACTCTACCACCATTTGTGAAACTGTAAGAAATTAATATTAAATGTGCATGCAGAGGCAAGAGTCCTTTATTTACAAGAACAGCAATGCATAATCTGGCAGTTAGCAGAGATTTAGGTCTATGAGCCATTAACAGGCTGTTACTATTAATACAGGGTTTACTTTTGTTAGCCTCTGTTTACCTACTGTGCAACTCTGAGGAAGTGGTTTAATCAGTCACTGCTAAGAGGCAATTAAGAAATTAGGATGAACTTCTTAGTTTTCTTCTGAACCATGTGTCTAAGAGGTATCTAGAACCTATGAACATCCTTTTACATAGGGGACAGGAAGTATGAAAACTTAAGTGCAACTGCATGGAGATTTTGGTATAGATTGTATACTAAAGCTGAGGTAAGAATGGAGATTATATGGCCAGAGATGAAGATTACTGCACTGTTCTGTAGCTTGACTCTTGTTCACTGTATTTTAGTGGCATCTGTTAACTGAATGGTAAGCAGGACAGCTTTGCAGAAGAAGCAATCAGCATTGTTTTGACTGGGATATAACATAAGTGAAGAGACTTGTCGATAATCTAATAACAGTTGACATCCACTCTGTTCTTAGCTTACTTGTTATTTTTTAATTAAAGCAGGAGCTTCTAAGAAATACTGGACTGCCTGCATGCAGAACTTTGTTGGGGTCATGAGTGTGCAGCAGTGAGTGTGCTGATGTGTAGCAAGAATACCTGAAGTCAATGACGGATCAGTTTTGCTCTCCAGTGCTCAGTGATGTAGCTGTAGGTACAGTGTTTGAAATTTCAACTCATTAATACCTGTTCAAATGGTATTTAGACGACAGTTTGATATTCACAGTTTCATAGTTTTGTTTACAGCATTTAAGTCCCAGGTGCATCTAAGACTAAACATTTTCTTAACCCATACCTATATTTCATAAGATTAAATCTGGCAAAGAGCCAGAGCTACAGACACATATAGGTAATTTATTCCATAACTGTAGAAAAAATAGTGGCAGCTTAACACAACACGCTCACTGCCTCCACTCTCAGCAAACTATATCAGTTGTCACCAGGCAAAGGATGAAAAAATTCCAAATACTAATGAAGATCCAAACTTCTTTTAATAAAACAAGTTTAGCGCTTTCACTTGCAAGATGCAAGCTTCATCAGAACATCAAATAATTAAATTCAGCAGTTTATATACTAAAAAAGCGCCAAAAAACTGGCTAATTACTAATAATTACATTATTAACAATTTTTTTTAAAAAATTATTTAAAAAAACATCATGATGCATGTTCATTAGTAGAATATGAATAACTGTGACATATAAAAAATATAGACAATGCTAATCAATGAGTAGTAATGCTCTTAGTAAAGTACAATATGTCAATATAATCAATACAGAAATAAATTCAATTCATTAAAAGTAATGGTTTAATTGAAATATAATCATTTATACCAGGTAGTGTGGTGGCATCAGTGTATACTTGCCACCATAATTCTCGATATAGTAGGTGGTTCTTAATATTACCACCTCTAGGGTTACTTTTAACTAATTCCAAAATCCCAAACTTGAAGTTATGTTCACTACCATATTTAGATATGTGTCTAAACAGGGCATTTTTCGTATCCTTCTTCCTTATAGAGTACAAGTGGGAATAAATTCTTTGTCTAAGCTGTCTCTCAGTTTTTCCAATATAGAAAAACTGACATGCCATACATATTGCTATATATACTAACATTGTAGACCTACAGTTTCCCTTTATTAGATGTAGCCTAGTGTGGCAAATGTTGTTAAGGCACACAATATTAGGCTCAAAAATGTAAGAACATTGATGGCATGTTCCACATTTAGATGTACTAATTCCACAATGGGTAGATGGTACTTGTTTCCTTTCCATAATATGTTTCAAATTTTTACCCATTTTGTATACAAATTGTGGGTTGGACCCTACCTTATCAGAAATGTCCTGTGCTGCTGTCAAGATACACCAATTATTAATCACAATATTTTTAATCATCCGACTGAATGGACCATATTCAATAATAAGAGAATTACAATAGGTTCGCTTGCAGTTCAATATGGTTAAGTCAGTAGTGTCTGTATTATTCAAAGCAGTGTAAATAGTACCCTCATTTTCAGCCCCATCTGCTGTTAAATTGTCCGCTGCCCCCAACAATGGTGAGTATTTGTGCTCCCATTGTCCCAAGACATATGTTGTTATTCCATAACTGTGGTATTGTTTGCTAAACATGTTTCCCTTTTAAAAATTCTTTTTAATGTTATCATAAAAAGTGGACCTCTCGGATGACTGTGCATATTTTGATTAAAATAATGTTCAAGTAATTTGGGATCATATATTGTCTGACTTAAAAAGATGGAATAATTTAAAGTTACCAACAATGGCAAAGGTCTCAATTATTAAAATGAATGTATTCCCTAGAATATTATATATTTTCCGAGCTAGTCAAGTATTAATTAATAAGAATTTCTTTAAAAAGATTCATACGGAATTGGCTAAATTTGTATGGGAGCCTAGGAAAACCAGAATATCTTACGATAAAATGATGACTCCGAAGAATAAAGGTGGGCTTGATTTACCTAATTTTGAAGTCTATTACTTAATAATAAATGCTAATAGGATTTTGAGAATTGCTAACTTTGAAACAGCTAGTGGTAAATGGGTACCAAATTGGTTGGTTCTGAATTATAAACATGCTGTAAGTTTGAACATTAACCCTAAGGCATTACCCTTTTAAAAAAAGACAATTTGAAATTATATCCTTTAATGGTGCATATTAGATTATACATATCATTGATACAAATTTTTTTTCATTCATTAAATCTTTTGCAACATATGATGACTTTTCAACCCTTCCACAAGAACCCAAATTTGAAAATCAATAATCAACTGATAAATCTTAATAAATTTCCACTTATTGTCAATTTAACTTTAATTGATATGTACCCTTATCTTGGTTTTTCAATACATGATATCTTGAAAGAGATGAACCTTCCTAAATCTTATTTAATTATACTTAGACAAATAAAGGATCTATCTATAAGTTTTTTCAGTGAGATTAGAATTAAGGAAGCAAATTTAACCATGTGTTCTAATTTATGGCAAACCCTTATACAAGATTCCAAATATATAAGTTCTACATATAAATTGGTAAAAGATTTAAAATACCAAAATCAAATATTGTTATCAAAATATTGGAGGGAAAAATACCATTGATAGAAGATAATAAAATATTAAAAGCAATTAATTTAACTATAAAATCAATATCTCTTCAGAAGTTATTATTTACCCAATTAATGATTCTTAATAATGCTTACTATACTCGTCTTAGCTTGCATAAATTCAATTCTAAAAATTCGCCTAAATGTCCATACTGTAAGGATCAAGTGGCTGACCTTTTACACATGTTCTGGAGCTGTAAATGCATATACAAACTTTGGAATTCCCTAAAAATTCAGTTACAAAAGATGGGTTATCAACATTCTACACTTTCCTGGGAATTTATGATTTTACATATTCCTCGAATAATTTGGATAAATCCCAAATAATTATACTGATAAATATTTTCTTGCTAATGAAACTTTATATAGCTACAAATTGGTTGAACCCATCCCAAACTTCATGGGATAACTTTAAAGGATTAGCGATGAAACATATTTTAGCTCACAAATTATTAATTAAGGATCATAGGAAAAACATAAATAATCCGAAAATATGGGAAAAATTTTTTAATATTCTGTTGGCTTAAGATTCTAATCCACTTTAACCCCTGGACATGTAAGTGTATATCTGTGTTTAGCATCAATTATCTGTTTAGATTGATCTTGTTTAATTGATGGAAGCATTCATGTATATAGTGTATATATTTTGTAGTAGCATTTGGGCTTTGTTTTATTTTCTTGGGTTTGTTTATGTAATATTGTTAGTTTATTCAGAAAAATAATAAAGATTGATTATGGAAAAAAAAAGAAATCACAAATCTTTCCACAAATCTTTTATAAATCGTGTACTTTGAGTAAAGCATCATTTTCCTCAAGTTATTTAAAACCTAAATTTATAGTTATGCAGTCACCAGTGATAAAATAATTCCCATTAAACAGCTTTTCAGTGAACATTCTACATACTCTTCCTAACTGACAAATATCACCAACTATGTGTTGAAGAAAAGCACAATTATATTCAATAAAAAGGTCTAACCATAATCTTAATCTGCACACATAATACCTCTTGTTCTCTTACTTCTATCACCTTAAATATAAGCCTCTTCTGCCTTATTGTTTTGACTTTTATACTTGAAAGTTGCTTTTAAATCTCTTTTTTGATGTTAATTGTACTTCCAAAATCTGCTACTTTACTACTCTTTGTACTGAAGTGTAATCTAGATTTGTCCCTTTACTAATTCTTGGAAAATAGATGGTTAAATCTAGAACATCATTGAGGGTTTTAACTACACACCTGCATTGCAAGTGTATAAGTAGTTAGCTAACTGAAATTCTGTTAAGGATGGAAAATCGGAGAAAAACATTTTAAACAAGATGGAACTTAACATGGATCTCTGTGGCAGTCCTCTTGTAACTTTTTTCCCATGGCAACTTTTCACCTAATCTCGAGACACAGTTTTCTCTTTCAGCCACAGATGTAAACATTGTATAACATATGGACTAGCCTTGAGTTGTTTGCTAGCACACTGTCATGCAATAATGTGTCAAATGATATTTATAAAATGCATCCTCGGGCAATACAGGATTTGATGAGAGCAGAGAAGGGGTTCAGCCAGACATGATGTCACTTATTCCATATACAAAGACACCTCCCTTTAGCAAAACATGATTTGCATTTCTATAGATTAAAATTTTTAGTTAGTAATGAAGTGGTCATATTATGACCAGGTAAAGCACTCATTATAAATCAGAGTGCTATCAGTATCACACTTTAGTAACTGTAGGGATTTTTAAACACTGCTGGCTATTGTGCAAGTATTACACATTAACTTTTCTTATTATACGGAGAAGCTTTCAGAAACATTTTGGGAATGCACTTCAGTCAAAAAAGTACTTGCCAGTAATCAAATAAATAACTTTAATTTCAGCTCTTCAACAGTAATTGCCATATAAAGGGAAGGATAAATTTCCTTTTCCAAACACTATAGAGGCATTTGGTATATCATTCACTTTCCTCTGTATACCTCTAATTTTCATTTACTATATAGGAAACATCTATTTATAGATATAAAAAACAACAAAAATAATTACATGCATAAAGATAAGCAGTGTGCAAATTCATAGAAAAAAGGTTATACTTACCTAGAGCCAAAATGATTTGACACAAATTATACACATCACTTCGGAGTCATGACAGCTAAAATAAAGCTAATAATAGTGGACACAGAAAGTATCATTCTTAACAGACATTGCCTAGGGACACAATTAAGTAGATATGTAGTCACAATATTTAATAAATGAGGCATGAGGCATGATATGCTATCATTTAGAGTCTTTAGTAGTCTGTCTAAGTCAGAGAATGTCATAAAATACTGTAATCCAAAGACATGCATCTGGAGCATTTCTTCCCAGGCCTCTGCTGAAAATTGGTTCATTCCAAGTTGGACTTTCCCAGTAAATAAATGTTAAATTAAATAAATAAATAAATAAATAAAATCCTACAGGCTGCAATATCCCCTTAAAGACACAGTACTGAATATACAGTATATAAGTGGGTTCCCCTAGAGTTGGTCGAAGGGAAATTCCTTAAGCTTCATTAGCTTGCAGGAAAAAAAACATATCAAGTGATAGAATGCTGATCCCTTTTTTCCACAGTAAATCATTGCCAGTGTGATTTCTAAGTTTGATTGAGCATTAATTCACTTGTCTTGGAGATTCCTCCATTCTTCAAAGTGGTTGAACCATGGAGTTGCAGTGTCAGTGTCACAAAAGGTAACACACTCATGCTTGTGCGGAAAGATGTATGTATTCTTTTCCCACATAATATAGATGGATTGTTAACACTGCAGTGCAGCACAAGGGGGGGGGGGTGATGCACTCCTGAGTGGGTCATTCTTGAATAAGATATTGAAACAAGACTACATCTGCTTGAGCTTGTTGTTGCTCAACTGGATGTAAAAGATCCCCTGGCATCTATCAAAAAGGATGAATAAAAATAAATAAAATACAAATAAAATAACAAATATGTACATTGATGGGATGCAGGGAGGGCCTACCCTTTGCAAAAATGCTTAAAGTTGTATTTTGTTTGGTATTTTTAGATTGTTGGTTTTGTGGAAGTCAGCAGTTTCAAAATAGAACCCTGCAAGTGCTTATTTTCTTTAGAAGGAACAAACGTATTTATTTATGTATTTGCTTTTGTTTACAGGGAAATTCCATCTGAGAACTGAAATGTCTGTTTTGGTTTGAGCCCTGGGAAGAAAAGCTCCAAAACAAAGACAGAAATACATTTTTGACAATTCAAAAGAAAAGTGTCAACACATATTTTTTTTACAAAGCATTTCAAATCAAAACAGTCAACAAATATTCTTTATAAAGCATATCAGATTAAGGAAATACATGTTTTCAAGATATTGTGAGCAGAATCAAAAATGCTATATTAATACCCTTGTATAGCATCCATAGTGGACAGAGTTAATTTATATACCAAACTACTGCATGCTGCACTTTCTGCATACATTTTATTACACAATGTAAATCTTATGATGCATGCTAATACAAACAATGGCATTTCAACTGTTTGTTTCAATATTATTTAAAAAAAATGTACAGCAATTATTTTGTATCTTTTAATTAAGCATCCATATCTGAAAATGTATCATTAGATGATTGAGGAATGGTGAGGATGCAGGGAGTAGAGGTGGCGAAAGTGTATGAGTTTAATTAGTTAGGATCAACAGTTCAGAGTAATGGTGAGTGTGGAACAAAGGTGAAGAAGAGAGTATAGGCAGAATGGAGTGGGTGGAGGAGAGTGTCAGGAATGATTTGTGACAGACAAGTACCAGTAAGAGTGAAAGGGAAGGTCTACAAGAGGGTAGTGAGACCAGCTATGTTATATGAGTAGGAGACAGTGGCATTGACAAAAAGGCAGGAGTCAGAGCTGGATGTGGCAGAGTTAAAGATGTTAAGATTTGCACTGGGTGTGACAAGGGTGGACAGGCTGAGGAATAAGTATATTAGAGGGTCAGCCCAGGTTGGAAGGTTTGAAGACAAAGCCGGAGAGGCAAGATTACGTTGGTTTGGACATGTGCTGAGGAGGGATGCAGAGTATATTGGGAAAAAGATGCTAAGGATGAAGCTGCCAGGTAACAGGAATAGAGGAAGGCCTAAGATAAGGTTTATGGATGTGGTGAGAGAGGACATGCAGGTGGTTGGTGTGACAGAGCAAGATGCAGAGGACAGGAAGAAATGGAAACAGATGATCCGCTGTGACGACCCCTAACAGGAGCAGCCGAAAGAAGAAGCAGTAGATGATACATAAATTCTAATGGAATCTTTTTTGGAGAGTACATATTTGCAACAATCACATCAGTATCGGTCTTAGCTCTGAGAATCAAAATCTTCATGAAGAACTAGATTATCACACTCAGATATGTTTACACTGAGAGAAATTGGAAGGGATTCTTGCAGAAGCATATCATTCATATCTGAATTGAAACTCATTTGCCTTTCAGTTGGACATGATCGTGACCCCTGTTTTCCTGATTCTTCTATAAACTTGTATGTCTGGAACATGTGTCAGATATGACCCTGGCTGTTATGTTTGACCACTTACAAAAAGTGAGACACTGATTTTTATGTGAAGGATCAAAATTATGTATTTTTGTCTAATTAATCATCTATAAACTTTACTCTTTTTGAATGACTTGTCTTTGCAGAAGTTTTACAATGCTGACATGTGTGCAATAAATGTATTGCATTCTACTTGGGTACTAATAAAATTGTGAAGTAGGTAGTTCAGTATGAACACAGCAACTCATCACTTACTGAGCTATTGAGAGACCAGTAGGTTTTGCTGTTATGTTTCTGTTCTCTTGCATTTATATATAAGATCCATAATGTTTGTCATAATGATTGCTGATGCCGAAGCCTTAGCAATACGGGTTATATTCTGCCACAGATATAACATCTGACCAGCTCCCAAAGCTTCATTTCACATTTCATGTGCACAAACCATTAGTTGGCTCAAGTTGAGCTGGCTAAAAAGACTGGCTTGGGAGCCAAGCCCTTCAGAGATATCCTGCTGTCAAAGTGTATGCTCCTATGTGGGCTTTCAAGGATTGATGGTTGGCTTATGCTGTTCCTTTGCTGGGAACATAAGTTACCCGTAGCGAAAAAATTCCTTCAATATTATAAAAATGGTTTATTCTACTTTCCAGTTAATGAAAGTTATTCTTAAGCTGGGAGTGTATGCGTTAATGGACCGTCACAAGATAATTGTTCTTTTAAATAGGGGTGGTCATTTTTCTGTCAGTTTAAAAGTTATTTAAAGTAATTGAAAACCAACTAACTTTATTCATTTCACATTTACGGGTTGGAAAAGTATTATTAAAGTGATTTTTACTGTTTTTGTGACTTTCAAAGATTGGGGGAATTCAGTAAAGCCTACACATTTTTCTTCTTGTAGGTATTGCACCTCAATGCTTACACAGACGTGAACATATTGAGATTCAGTAAGCACTGCAAGTGGTGTGTACACATGTGCAAACACAGGAAAATTGCCTCATAAGCAGGTGAATCTCATACAAATGAGGCAGGTAGAGTGATCCGATAAGCAGAAAGGCATCTGTTCAGACACTGTGTCAGTGTCCATAGTGTACGTGGAAAAATTCCACATACAGGAGTATAGACAGACAAAAGGGGGTGTAAAACTGTAGAAATGGTGACATAAATACCCTGAAAATATTATACCACATACACATATGAGCAAAATTATTATTCTGGATGTCAGAAAGATTATGGGAAAAAGTAAAATTAATAAATTTGTTTTTAATAATCTCAGCATGCTTGCACTATGCACCGCAGTGCGCAAACATGCTTAATAGGAAAAACATTTATACTATGTGACAGAAATCTGTTATAAGACCTTGCATAGGGTCCATACAGTGGTGCATTGCTGCTATTGCTAAGGTGATATGGCTATGAAGCATGTAGTTTTCAGGCTGTCAGCATGGATACGTATACAAATGGGGTAGATTTATTGAATGGCAGAAAGGAGTATTCATGTCCGCATATCCCCTTCATGTAGGCTCTTAGACCATGTTGATATTTACACAGAATGTGTTTGACATCGGGGGGGGGTGTCCTCTCACTTCTAGGCTCTTTGAATTTTAGGTGCACGTGTTTGGGCAGTGTGTTTTCTTAAAAAACAGATGTATTCAATTATTAATTTTGACATTTATATATATCCTGCATGATGTGGCACTGTGAGCAGCACTGCACACTGAAATAGGGCCACTAAATTATGCTAATTAAATTGTAAGCAGGTGGATGCATCATAGTTAGCCAATCACACATTCTGGACCTACAGCAGAGCAGTATAAAGTATGCATACACACTACATTTTGATTCCCCCCCCCCATACTCAAGACCATTGGAGTATAGACTTGGCAATTTCAACAGAGATAATTATAGGGGTTGCAGCAGGTCTGCTATATCTGTATGTGCTAGATGATGGTGTAAGTGCTACTGGTGCTGCTGACAATAGGCCTAGGCAAAGAAGGAGAAGAGTGTTCAGGTCCAGGGTAACCTTCCAGGAGCTACATGAGATGGAGATTGTGGAGCGCTGCAGGGTGGACAGGGACATACTACACAAACTCACTGAGCTCTACCACACTCAACTCAGACCCAGAGCCAACACAGGGGAACTCATCTCAGTGGAAACCAAGGTATTTATAGCTCTTAGAATACTAGCTACAGGTACTTTCCAAAGACAAAATGGGGACATAATGGGGTTCTCACAGGCATCTGCATCCAGGATACTCCATCATTTCCTGGATGCCATGCTACCACATGCCAGTGAGCACATATCTTTTCACCTCACCACTGAGGCAAGAGCCAGCAATATCAACACTTCTACCACATAGCACACTACCCTGAGGTACTGGGTGCCATAGATTGCACTCATGTACACATCAAGACACGACCCGGTGAGGAGGGTTGAATCTATGTCAACCACAAGGGGTAAAACTCCATCAACTGTCAGGTCATGTGCAATGCCCAGGGGATTTTCCTGAATGTATGTGCTGGCAGCACTGGTAGTTACCATGACTCCCATATCAGGAACACATCACAACTGTACCAGCTGTTTGCTAGGGGGGATATACCACATAGCCATTTACTGGGGGATGCTGGCTATGCCCTGGAATCATGCAGGATGACACCCATCAGAAATGCACTCAAACCCATGGAAGAATGCCACAATGAGGCACACGCACAAACTAGGAACATCACAGAGTGTGTGTTTGGGCTTCTGAATACACGGTTCTGGTGCCTCGATATGTCTGGTGGAGCTCTGCAATACTCTCTAGCCACATGTGCATATATATGCTACACAATCTGGTCCTATCGAAACAACTGCAGCAGGATCAGCATAGTGAAAGGATACACAGCTTCCCACCAGTGCCTAGATCACCACAGTCCCAGTCACAGGAGGACTTGGAGAAGGATCCTCCAGCTGATGTCCTTGTAGACAGACATAGGCATGCTCAGTACACCCTGGCTTTGGCTAAGAGATAACACATAGAACATTCACTGACAAGCTAGGGACCTAGGGACTGACACCTTACTCTTACTCACATACATATATTAAAATTGATGCCAGCAACCAACACAACCTGTATCTATTCATGAATTGGCTGTCTACTGCTTGCAACAGACAGAGCAAGCCCTGAAATGCATTTTTGTCAACTGCTGCATTCGTAAGGTAAGTCTCTAACCTACACAGTACGTGTAAGGATTAGTATGACATGGCATTGTATGTATGGAGCTGCTATATTTATGCAAGTAAATATAGTGGGCTATTTGGACAGAAGTACCACCCACATGGGACTACAGATATGCATTCCACTGTCATGTTTACTTTAATATTCACTAGGCCTCATGCATGGAATATTCAGCACATCAGTCAAGGGAGATGTTACACAGTGGAGTTACATGATATTCGGCCTACTGTGTATCCCGGTGTTGTTTCCCGCACCCCCAACACAGCAGTGTTCCCTTATAACTGCTTTAACAGTAACTCATCAATGATATATTAGCAGTCCAGGCAGCCTCAGGGCAGTTACACAGAAAGTCCTCATACATTCTATGTCTTACTTAATGCAGGAATAACAATGTACATATTTATGCTATTGATTATGCAATGAATGACCCCTTGTTATCAGTCATTTTTGTGGATAAGTGAACTAGGAAAGTTACCATGTGTGATGGTGTTGATGGTTCTAATCTAGAAGTATCCATTTCTTTTGGATGTGAGGTATTACTATATTGTGTTTTACAGACTGTCAGTCTGTATGTAGTGTAATGTTAGTAACCGTTGTCATATAATAATTACATCAGACAGCTGTAGAATGTTGTAGACAATGTGAGTGACTTGCATCACTGCAGAAACAGGGACAGATGTCATTGTCTGTAACAGACAAGATCCTGGACTGGAGTACAGGTAAGTGTGGGCTGGAGTCAGTTTATATGTAGTAAGAATCCCATGGGACATGCTCATACACTTAGTTAAGCAGGGCACAGTTCTGTTGCACCTTGTTCAAAATGACCTGTCATATATAGACATGTCAGTAGATAAATACATATATGTATACACATCTGTCTGTCACTATCTTTTGCTGCCATAGATAGTATAGCTACCTCTATGTATATACAAATATATATATATATATATATATATATATATATATATATATATATATATATAGGTTCATAGGTGTGTACTAGGCTAATGGCCCTGGGACCTTTACAAGCCAAGTCCATAGAAGTGTCCTGGCATTGTGCCACCCATAATTAGTTCCCAGTGCCTCTATCAAGCAGAGCCACTGGAGTGATCCACGGGGTGAACTTTCTATTTCCCATCCACTCATCAAGATTACACTTGAAGAGGGCTAGTGAGGTGTTCTGCTTGACATGTATGGGAAGTCTATTTCAGAGCATGAGTAGTCTCTCTGGGTTATGAACCTGTCCCTCCATCATGTTCTGTTGATTGTGGTAATGAGGTTGAGGTCTCTGGAGCATGTGGTTTGGAGAGATTGGGATTTCTTTAGATGTAGCATTTCCAACGGAGCTGGGTCAAACATGGCTTTGTAAGTCAAGCAGAGATCGCCTCTTAGTAGATGATATGAGACAGAGAATAGCTGGGGTTCTTTGAGTCTGTCCATGTAGGACATGTGCTTAAGGCTTAGGATCCTCTTTATGAGGTACTTTTGTGGCCTCTCCAGCTGATGCAAGTGTCTAGTGAGGTAAATGCCAAATGGGGCATTATACTCTATGATTGGTCTAATGAGGGAAGAGTAGAGAGAAATGATGACCTCTTTCTTCCTGGATGCAAAACCCTTGGTAATGAGATGCGCCATGTAGAAGGACTTTCTGACCACAATGGCAGTGTGGTGGTTGAGGGAGAGGTTGATGTCAACCTGTGCCCCAGATCTCTTATATCTCCTTCGGTGTTCAGTGGCCTCCCATCAATGTAGTAATTAGTGGGAACTGAGTTTTTCCCAAAGGGGATGGCGACGCATTTTTTTGGCATTAAGCTTAAGGCCATGTTTTCGACACCAGCCATTGGTCTCAGTGAGGCCTTTCAGTAGGATGTCTGCATCACTTGAGGAGTTAATAATGGCTCCCAGCTTGCAGTCGTCTGTGATGTTGGTCAGCCAGAGTCCCTCTGTTTTGGCCTGGACTTCTGAACAGTAGATGCCAAACTGAAGAGGACCCAGGACCAATCCCTGTGAGACTCCACTCATGACTGGGTCAGCAGTCTGACTTGGAGTCCACTACTTTCACACTGTGGGTTCTATCTACGAGCCAATTTGCAACCCACCTAAGGATATAGGGGTTGATGCCTAGTTTGATGAGATGGTCAATAATTCCTGAGTGAGGAATTGTATCACAGGACTTGGCCAGATCAAGGTAGGCTGTATAAACTGCCTTACATTCATCCACCGTTCTGGTGACTGATTCAAAGAAGTCAACCAGGTTGATCAGGCATGATCTACCTTTGACAAAACCGAATTGAGTGGGATCTAGAGTTTTGAGATTCCCTATATCCTTTTTAATTAGGTACATGATGATGTGCTTCATAGCATTACATATCAGACTCATCATGCTAATGGAGCAATAATTTCCAGGGTACGTAGTCACTCCTCCTTTATGGAGAGGGATGACTGTAACGGTGCACCATTCGGTAAGGAAAAAGCCTGAGGTGAGGCTGTGAGTGAACAGAACACTCAGATGTGGTGCCAGTTCACTTTGCAATTCATGTAGAACACAGCCAGGGATATTGTCGAGTCCCATGGAAGCTGTATTCTTGTCCTTAGACAATGCAGCTGTAACATGTGCTGCAGTAATGTCGGGTGCCTGGCATTCTTCCGGTATTGAGATTGGTCCTTTAGGGGGAGAGAAGGGTAAAGTTGGCACTGAATCTGTCACCCAGTATCATGGCAATATCTGTTGGCTCAGTATAGGACGTACCATTGCGCAGTAACTCAGAGCAAATCTGGGTATTGCCATGGAGATTCTTGATATAACTATAGAAGGCTTTGTGGTTGTTTTTAGTGTCTGCTGCAATTCTGCCTTCATAGAGGGCTTTGGAGGTTTTGATGAGGGATCTCAACTTTTTATTGAGGCTAATAAGGGAATTTTTCCAGTCTTTGGAGTTCCACCTTTTTTTCTACAACAGTTTCTTTTTTTCTGTTGTAGAATTTATTAATGGCAGGTGACCACCAGACTTGTTTCCTTTTTTGGAGGAGAGCATCTTGGTTCTATTGGGTTTGACTAGTTCCATGCATTTATGTACATGTTTGTACAGTGCATTGGTGTATGATTCGGCAGTCATGCATCTATTTTCCATTGGCATGGGTGCTGTGAAGTTAGCCACCTCAGTTTTTAGGAGTCCAAAGTCAGCCTTGGATAATTTTTTTCATGGTGGATACCTTTGCTGGGGGTGTGGGTGAGATGTGGATTTCCATGGTGATTAGTTTGTGATCGGATCCAAAATGGGAAACTGTATCCACATAGCTAGAATAGTTATCTGACTGCTAGGCTACTAAATGCAGATAACAGGAAGAGGCAATTTCACTCTGCAGGCCACAGACACTGTTTAACACAAGCCTTGTTTATGTAATGCACATATAGTTTGCCTGCAGTCAAGTGTGAAACAGACTTAAGTCATGACACATGCGATAAGTACTCTGATCTGTAGTGTGCTAGACTAGGTAGGTATGGGTTGTAATCTCACTTGGTGTGTGTGTGTGTGTGTGTGTGTGTGTGTGTGTGTGTGTGTGTGTGTGTGTGTGTGTGTGTGTTGGTGCATCTTCCTGCAAAACAGCTGAGAATCCTTCGTTGAGTACCAAACTGCAACAGTGCTGCACATTTTGGCCCTGTAAGTTGGTGCCACCCTCCACACTGCCCTCTTCTACAATGCCTGCTGATGTCATATACCTTAAGATGACCAAGTGCCATACTAATGTCAGACTTAAGCTGTGGTGTGTGTGATAAGTATTGTGATCTATAGTATGTTACACTAGATAGGTAGGGGTTCCTATCTCACTCCAAGCCACTTGGTGTGTGTACATCTCCATATAACGTAAATATGATTACTTCAGTGACTTAGAAAGAGGTAGGGCTTTGCATTATTTTGGTTGTAGCAGGTGATGTGGGCCTCCAACTGCCTGACCAGAACAAGGCTTGCTGATGTCATCAAGCATAAGATGACCTAAAGAGATAGTAATAATAGACTTGAGGTATGGTGCATGCATTATGTACTGTGATGTGTGGTGTGTACCATTAGATGGGCAGGTGTTCTAATCTGCTTGCAGCTAACTTGGACTGTGTGTGTATTGTGCAATGTCCTGCAAACATTAATTGGAACTGTTGATATACTTAAGGTAGCCAGATTTGTGTGGCTGTTAGAGCATTTTACATCAGCTTAATGAATCACAGGATCTTTGAACTTTAGTAGCCTAATGGCCCTAGAGCACATACAATCCCTGCCAAGTTTTTATCCTTACTTACACTATCAGCAAATATTGCCCTTGTCCACAAGGGACACAGGCAGAAGCCCTGTGGTGAAATGACAGTCACCCAGCCAATCATACAGATGGCATCTGATGAGACCCAATGAGGTGCTCTGATTGCCATTAGGCAGGATTCTGTTTTAAAGGTGTGTTAACATCTGTTAGACATATCTCTCCCACCAGCATGTATTAGTAATGTCACATACCAGGTTAATGCCCTTACAGTGAATAATCCATACTATGCCACTTACAGATATGCAGCATTTCCAGTCAAGCAGGGTCACATATTGCCACATATGCAAGGCAGAGATCACCTATGAGTAGTCTATATGCCACAGGCTACAATGACAGTTGTTTCAGATGATCCCCAATGAACAGATGCTGAACACATGATGTTCCATTGTGAGGGACCATTGTGTTGTGTGCAGTTGCCAGTAGTGCATGGAAAGGTACATTACCAAATGTCCATTGCACTCAATCATTGACATGCTGAAGGAAGATTACATGGAGGTTATGATTATGTCAATTTCCGGTGACTGTGCCCTCAGTTATGACATATGATTCCCATTTTACCATTGGGAGACATGGTAATCTCAGATACATTAGGTGTAAACCTGTGTGGCAGGTCTGTGTGCCCAGGGCTATCACCCTTGAGTATGTTCATCAGATGTTACTACTGGTGTGCTACTTACCAGGAACATAGGCGTTACTGATGGAAATGATACTACATATATATTTTCATGGAGTTTACAGCCATTAGTATGTCAACAGGCATTTGTTTATCAATACTGTCTTGTAGGATATTGACATAAATTACAGATTCTATGAGTACTCACAGTTTGCAGGCATCGGCCAATGTTGTCAGCCACAGACATTCTTTTTTTCACTTGTATCATGGTTAAATGGATTCCAAGCAGTCAGGACCAAAGACTGAGCCCTGTTGAACACTGCTGCTTAAAGATCAGCTACTGGATGCAGATTCCCCTATTTTGAGTATGTGTTCTATCAGCGACCCACTTAGTGATCCCTATAATGATTTTAGCATGGATGCCTAAGAGGGTGCTTTTGTCAATGATGTCTGAGTGAGGGATAAAGTCACATGGCTTAGCTAATTCCAGGGGGTTGTATGCCCTGATGTCCCCTCACCCAGATCCTTGGTGACTGCCTCAGACATGTCCACCAGGTTAAGAGCCATGATCTTCCTGTCAGAAATCCAGACTGTGTACAGTCAGCTGTTTGTAGATTACATAGATGTTTGCTGATCAGCTCCATGATGATTTTCCCCATGGACTTACAGATATGGCTGCTCAAGAAAATAGGTCTATAGTTCCTGTGGTTGGTGAATGTACCACCTCTGTGCAAGGGGATAACAGTTGCCATTGTCCAGTCAGCTGGGGTGCAGCCAGTAGTTACAGTATGATTCCAAGGAATACCCAATGGTGTTAGTAATCCATGTGGGATCCCATGTAGGACACAGCCTGGGAGGATAGCATGTCCAATAGATGCTGTGTATCCCCCATAGAGAGGGCAGTTATGACCTGCTCTGTAAATATAAAAGGTATGGGACAGGTTGTAGAAATGTCATGTGGGACATGTGGCGAGAACAGCGGAGTGAGGTTCATGCTGATGTTGTGGGACAACAGGTTTGCTATGGGTACAGACCCATTATATGTGGTATCATTAAGTATGAGTTCACCGAGGTTACACATGAAACTACACTGTGCATTGTGGTTTTGCTTTGTGGGGGAGGCTAGATTTGTCACATACTGTTTCTGCATGATGTCACAGCAACACTATGTGCTTGTTTTAGCTGAGTAGGGTGTGCCTCCATTTTAGGGAGCACCCTTACCCAAACTATCACACGGCAATGTCCACGTCTTATTGTACAGCCTGCTAATGGCAGTTGTCCACCAGGCAGGTTTGCTGTGCCATGAGGAGCTTGTTTTCCTCCTCTCAGGTACATCTGAGTCTATGCAGTTGTACTGCTACTTACATAGAGCATGCGTGTACAGCTCTGCATACTTGCCTGTCCCATCTGAAGGGGCAGATGCAGTCAAGCTATGTAAACTATCGCATAGGAAGTAATAAATTGCTTTGTTGAAGTATATTTCTGTATTTTCTGCAAGGGGGGGTTAGGTCTGATACTTAGTTTTAATGAGATTGATCTGTGGTCAGATCTCATGAGGGAGAACCTCACAGTGGGGAGGCTCCAGTGGTCACCCATATGATGCACTATATTGGTACTCCTTGTGGAGATGTCACATCACTGGTCCAGGTCATTGTAGTTAAGGGCAAGGACTAACCTTTGGGAAAGTGATCTTCAGCACGACTAACCATCACAGTTGGTGGTTACTTAATGTCACCCCAAACCATAGTGTACTGATATATCTTGATAGAAACAAGTACATTCAAATAAACACAATGGGAGTCTGGATTCATGGAGCTGCTCCTGTAGCTGGCACTGGCTTGATGATGTGCCCTTTCAGCAGAGAATAGCACCTGCAGTCTCTCCAGGAAATCACAGTGTTTCACCAAATCTAAATGTGTATCTTTCCTTAATGAATATGTATACTCCACCTGCATTATCTTGCACACTGTCAGTTTGAGGTCTGAACATGTGGAAGGATTTGTAGTCTAGTATGGCTGTAGTGATGTCCACAGCCTTGAACCAGACACAAATATCTGCATATTCCAATGTGGGGACACCTTCCACAAAGTAAGATTTAGTGTTACCTTTCCCAGCGTGTAGCAGCATAACTGTGATGTTGTATGAAGATGGCATTCTCATTGGATGCACTGTGGGGATGTCAGCAGCCTTGGAAAGTATGCAACATCCCAGGGGTGAGACATGAAGATCATCTCTGGCAAAGCATTGACATCTGATGAGCAAGTCACCCTGGTGGACATGAAGTGGATCCCATTACAATAATACACATGCTAAGGCAATTACTGACATCCATTATTTTCAGTGTGTATTGAGCTATCATCTTAGGTAAGGGTCAAATGCAGCTAAAAGCTATGGGCATACCCATGAGAGACACAGAGTATCTAAGCTCAGTCATGTATCTGCATACAGTCTGGTAACATATGTCCCTAGTCGTACACACCTGCAGTAACTATGATGTCATCATTACGTTACCTGATATTCCTTGATTTGCGGCAAAGTGTAGTATGGCATACCATGTCAACCCACACATAACTAGGTGTGACCTTTCCCCCTGCAGTAACTATGATGTCACCATTATGTTACCTGATATTCCTTGATTTGCGGCAATGTGTAGTATGGTGTACCATGTCAACCCACACATAATTAATTGTGACCTTCCCCATATGTAGCCTGGTGACCTGGACATCAATGTGTCTCATGATGTAATCACCTATGAATAACATGTTTGATTTTGTGGTTCACCTCAGATGTTTGACCGGTGAGACACTGGTGCATGCACTATTATGTGTACTGTGCTCTCCAGAGGTATGATTATGGGTACTGAGCTTGTATATGGTTTTCTGAGGTGTCTGTTGTTTGGGAATGTATCTGGTGAAGAGCTCCACGCATGCAGATGTGTGTGATGTGGTTGTGGGTGGAGCAGGAGGTGTGCTGTGCATGTTGGCAAAATGCTCATTGACATATGTACTGACTTTTTGAGATGCCATGGAATCAAGGTTTGAAATACAGTCACAACTGTCACACATTGTGTTTGTGTGGCATAAGGGTAGAGGGTGGGGATACTTTCCACATCTCATCAGCAGTCATTGATAGTGCCATTAGCAATACAGTCATGAGTGTGTACGTCACAGCATGCCAACATTAGGCAGTGTCATGATAGATGGTGAAATGTAACATTTCACCTTTATGTAGGTCCCCTAGGGTAACACAGCACCTGACAGTGTGCCAAATAATGCTTTGCCAGCCATGTCGCTCTTGCATTGACCATAATCCTATTATCAGGCTTGGTCACAATGTTATACCTACCAATGTGACACTATGAAAGTTCAGCAAAGTTAGGGTCATGCTGCCACAGCCTTGGGGTTGACAGTCTGAATCACAGTGTTTGTAGACACTCCTTGCAATGATGGTGTGGATGTCCATGCATGGACAGAGGACTTGTTCAACTTTGCAGACATTATGTTGGCCTTGCAAGCATACAATGCCTGTCAAGCAACCAGATTGCAAACTGGTTATTATGTGACATGGTATGGGAACACAGACATTTGATCCAGGTACATAACTATACAGTATGACATACCTAGGACATGTGGCAGGTGGAGACACTTTGACCAAAGGTGGTCAGTCCTCTGCAGTAGGCATCAGAGCCATGTCATGCAGATATCCACCAATAATCTGTTGAAGGGCAGGATGCATGAGGTGCTGCAAAATTGTCACCTAAGATGGATCACTGCCACTGTGCTGCTTGTCTCAGCAAGCCAGGACATCTGTGTCACTGGACGTTATACATTATATTGTGATGCTGCAGCTGTGATCTTAATCACCCTGTGGTCAGTCCCCTAGTGGCATATCACCAGCCCTGGTACAGAAGGCATTATACATGTAAAAGCCAAATTGTTGCTCAGGTTGCTAATCAAGGCATGTACCTGAAGAAGGATATGTGAAGCCTACAGAGCCTATCATGATGTCGGATAACTATGTGGATGAACAAACTGGCTGTGTCCTACTTCACATCATGGGCTTCATAGTAACATTCTGCATGTGATGACCAAAAAAGTGTCAGAGCATGATATCCCAGGAGAGAGTGGTTGTGGTGAAACCACCAGTAGTAGCAGACAGGCACCAGCAATTCAGCGGCCTCCCCTGCTTTCTGCATTCTTCACAAGGTAATTGTGGCCTTTCAGTACACACTGCTTGAATAGTGTCCAACTGCAGAATACCTGTGTAAAACCTCCCACCTTACCTCCCCACGGTATACATATTATGCTTCCCTCCATTGTTTGTGCACTGTACAGACACATTGGATGACCATTTCCTTGGAACATGATGGAAGCAACTTCAATACTTAGTTGCAAAGAGGACAACTAGCATGCAGTGCCAAGCAGTGTCCTCAGATGTCTCAGTCATCTGATATGTAAAGCCATGAAAGGAGTTAGTATGGATACAATCAGTAACAATGTCGTACACCTACTGACACTGGACCAAACACAGTTTGTTTTGCTTAAGGGCAGATCATGCCTACCTACCCTAACTGGTGGACCTCACTGAATGTTAAACTATGCAATGGATAAGGGTAATATGACTCACTCCATCTACCATGGGCTGACAATATTAGGCCATCAAGCCCTGATGAAAACTGTGTAGGTTATTTGCAAAGTAGTATGTCAGCTGGTGGATAGCTAAGTGTCTGATAGTCATAATCTGGGAAGATAGCATTTGGTAGTCAAGCTCTACAATGACCCCAGTCATCAGTGGACTTCCCTCAGATATCATTAATGGAGTACCCCTTCTAGCCATTACCTTCTCTGCAGTCACAGCCACTATCAGTGACCTCTGAATGACAATATTAGCAGATGATTGAAAATTAGGAGCTGTCACTGAATCCCACACAGAACCACCAGTTATCCAGGATGGCCTGAGACATATTTAATTGTTGTCAGAGCCACTGACAAATAGTAAATGCCAAGGACTGCACAATACTATCCTTTTGGTAGTCATCCACCCCTGGAATATATAGCAGTGACCACAAACCGCATACAGTTGAACCATTACTCATGGACTTATGGACAGAGAGTAATGTAGCCTTGGACTTTCACTCGTTGGAAAGATGTGGGGATCCATTCAATTTTGTACAACCTATACCAAAAGGTGTGGCATGTAAATCCCAGACTGTCATAGTTATACTGTATTTGGTACTCATCACATCTATCATTGAGTGCAATGGCACCTTTGCTATGTCATTACACAGACATATCTTACAACTGTAGCAGCCACAAAGGCTCCATGGTAAACCAATACATATTGTAGAGAACATGTGCTATGCATACCGTGTCAAGACCATACATGTGTAGTCTGTCTCCTACATGCTTTGGAGGGGATGTATATGGCTGCCATATAGGGAGGTGTCAGATCCCACTGTGTACCTCTCACTTATGCAAGACAGGACTAACACATGTAGTACCTGTTTTACACACCTACACCTTCACTGGGGTATAAATAGTACATGTTTGAGTGACAGGTATGTAACCCAGACAATACACTTTAAACTCAACAGGCTCCCCATGCATGTAAAGCACATGTCTGCTGTAACACACATCATGTGCAAGTTACACAATGGAATGCAGAACAAGGCAATCATAACTGGTGTAGGACAAATGTCTATGATGGACACAGGAAATCTGTAGATGGGTCATCTCCCAACACCACAGTCTGTAGATGTGTTAGCTCCAAAAACCCAGGTGACACCTATGAAGGGTTTCAGACCTTTTCAGAGATTAGGGATGCATGAGTAGGCTGAATTATGCCATTGTCCTTCTTAGCCTGTTATACTCATATGAATGTATGGAGTCATGCACCTATAATGCGGTACCTTTCTGATGACATTTCTTCTGTGCTGACATTCCATCCTGTGCTGTGATTTCTATAGGTTTATTCCTGCTATGTATCCATAGGTATCCCCCACGGATGCCTGAAATGAACCATAAATAGGTTCATGACACACCTTTCATTGTGTAAGTCTACAGCCATTACAACTTCATACAACATGAGTTATAGAAAATAATGTGGCTTACTCATTACAAATGTCAGCATACTATATCTGTCAGTGACCAGTACAAGTGCCATGGCAAAGGCAACAATGGATTACAGAATTGCATATTAATTTATATAGTCACCCTGTGCATCAGACACATAACTTAATTTCCCTGCATCAATGATGGGGATGACAGGGATTTAGCACAGGTATCATCACTTGCACAGGGTGTTGTGTGGGGGTGCTAGAGGCCTAGGCTGACCCAATAGGTTGAAAGCATGTGCGTGAGTCAGGAAGGGAAGCAAGCAAGATGGGCCATGGAAATGTGCCGTGTGTGTCTGTAGGTAATCTGATTTTGAAAGTGGTGTGTCAGTGTGTGCATAAACACAGTCAAGCTCAGTGCTAGCCCTACATGTGTGTATGTTTGACAGGTGTGAACCATGCATGGTAGAGCTGACAGTTCACCATCTCCACAACCAAACATGGGAACTGGCTCTGCCAGGAGTTGCACTGGCACCTCTATGCCCAAGGTCAGAAGTTGTGCTAGTACTTGACAGTGACTGCTGTATGCTGGGACTGTGTCCTCCATGGGAATGCCTAGGACCACGAGCGCATTTTCTGCCAAGTCTTGGTGTGGACAGCACTTCACCCTCTGGAGCGCTGGATGTACCACCACTGGGAGAGCGTGATTGTGTACGGCTACATGGACTCTCAGCAGATGGAGTTGCTGACCTACATCCATGAGTCTGGCACTCAACTCCAACCAGATGTTCCATCACAAACACTGTGCATTCCAAGACAGATATTCTGTGACCTGTCTCAGACCAACATCTTTCCATTACATCAGTGAACTGATCCAGAGTATCAGCAATACAGTGGAGGCAGTCTCTGATGTCAGATTCTGCTGCATCCATAACCTTCAGCATTCCTCTGGAGTTCCTTTCAGAATGTGCCTGTGTTTCCATGATGGTCCAAAACATATGCTGAGTCACCCATGATGACACACCTGCAACAGGTGGTAGAAAGACACAGGCCTCCAACGAGAACCCCTATCAATCTACCTGTGTGTAACCTCACCAGCTGTCTGGCTATGGCCAGTGTCAACACTCACTGGAGCCATAGTTGCCACACTTTACTGTTCAATGTGCCCACCCTCTGACTGTTCAATATCTGTGGCCTCCGGGGACCAGGTATGTGTAGGCATACTGACAGTATTCAGTGATAATGAGGGCAGAAGAGGCATGTAAACCTCTGGGACAGATTTAGCCCTTAAAAAAAACACCTCTGCCTCATTTTTGCCACCATCATCAGCAGAGACTGAAGAGATACTGACATCAGGTTATGTAGGGGACAGAGACCAACCCACCTGGTCGCCTGTCATAAAGAAGGAAAAGCAGTACATTGATACCTGCATTCTTATGCTCTGCAGTACTATGTTGCAATATTTGTAAAGCTGTATACACTGTTGTCACTATTACAGACCTGTTTAACCCCCAACATCATATAGTAGAACATGAGGACATTACTTTTCCCACAACTATCTGTAGTTCCTTGATAAATAAAGCTCCTTAAACAGCAATCTCATCATCAACAGTGAGGTACGCTGTTGACATTTGTGCAGACTCTGCACAGTTGACACATATGGCAATCTGTAATATTATGAAAACATTACAGCAATCCAGCCAGCAGGCCTGGGATGAGACTTTATGGAATACATTCCAGTAAATCTACATCTGTAAAAAAACAGTGTTGTGCTTACCAGGAGCAGGACCACAACCTTCTCTGATTCCTGACTGACCTGTGAAAAGTTGAGGGAGAGGTAATGTAAACACCACAGGCTGTTGCACTATAACAGGGTAATATGTCCATATATGTCACATTTACAGTAGATACTTTGTTAATTGTTATGTTGGTCAAAATTTGAGCATGAGATTCAAACTGCAGTTGAACCCCCTCCTCCTCAAAAACAAACACCTGACACCTACATAAAAGTATTGACAGCCTGACACACTGAATTCTACAGTATTCCAATGCTGATCAAACTAAGCCTACCTGGATGCTCCTCTAGCATGGAAACCGTGGCACCCGCATCCACAATATACAGTGTGATGGATACCTGGGAGCTGTCATGTGTTCCTATGCTCACCAAGAATTCCTCATGGCTGAGAGTGGTTGTTCCACTGCTGGCCCTCTAGCAGTGACACCACAAAACCTAGCCACATCTGCCGCTCTCCTGCATGTAGCATTTATCATACCTATCGCACGGTGTCAAACCTGCTCATATGTCCGACTCTGGTGAACTATGGCATTATCATCATGGACAAGGTCAGCCCAAAATTCTGCCCTCTGTTCCCTGTTTTGCCTCCCCCTGGACAGTATGTGTTCATAGTGTTGACGGAGGCCTTCCAGGATTATATCATTTTCAGCATCCATGAAAGGGGCACAGCGTCTTGCATATATGTTTCCTGAAAGACAACAAAATGGGAACACATGTCAAGATCACATATGTGGGAGTACACTATGTAGAGATACAGCAAGAACAGAATGGTTGGCAGTATCCACTGCTTGATCACACATGTCATATTCCACAGTGCCCAAAAATACTAAGGATGTGGATACAACTAAGATACTAGCAATTGTCAGCTATTCCTGTTTATGCCATGAGAAATACTGCTGTATGATCACACACCCAACATAGGAGTCCATTGTAGTGTGTCACCTAGGGTTAACCCCCCTAATAATATGTCAAAACAACAGTGTCAAACACATAGCCATGTGCTATTACAACCACTATAAAGGGACATTCCCATGAGACCAGTGTGCCACATTGACAAAAAACATTCCACTCTTGATGTACTGTATGTCTCTTGTAAGTATGACAAATGTGGAGACCATTATGTGAACCACTGTAAATCTGGAGATGAATGACATGTCATCATTACTGTTCTAGAAAAGGTTTACTGTTGTAATCCCCATTCCCCCTAAATATATTCACACGGATTCACTTTAGAAGCTTGAAATACTGAAATATCAAATTTCAGAATCTCGGGCCCCTAAAGTGGAAACCTCAAAAGCACGAAAACCCAGAAGCACGAAATTCAAAATCTTGCATATCCGAGATGTTGAACTATCACTTCTGCTATACACAAACACAAACCTTCCTCCCCACACACAAACACATACTCTGCCTACATAAAAGCAGGGGGGCAACCCCCCTGCACTCCCCATGTGGGGGGCTGCAACCCCACACCCCATACTTAAATATTCTAACTCCAAGGTTGCACTACATACACAAACACACAAAACACCACCACAGAAGCTACATTCTCCTCGCACACACACATCACAGTAACAAAACACAGTAACACACACTACAGCCCCTACCCAAAACCCTTAAAACATAAACACTTACTTGAATCCATAACCACAGAGAAACACCAGAAGCACTAATTCAATATCTCCAATATGTGAGACTTTTGAATTTCGTGCTTCTGGGTTTTTGTGCTTTTGAGGTTTCCACTTTATGGGCTCAAAATTCTGAAATTTGATATTTCAGCATTTTGAGCTTCTAAAGTGAACCCATTCACACATATGCATCATGTTGTAAACAAAAAGGTTACATACCTGATGGAGTACAATACTCCTTTGTTGATATGTGCAGATATATAAAGTTTTTGGCAATGCATTTACTGTGTGAAGAAAGTCTCATACAAAATGGTTCCCCTAGCCAGCTGTTTGCCTTTGTAATGTGGTTCTCATTATCAGGTGATTGACTCTTAACCAATCTGTGGTTCTGAAAACCTAATTGCAGCCAACAGAGCTGATTTTCTGTATAATCAGCCAATGACAGGCAACCACTGAGCAAGATATAAGGCCTTTGTGTACATTAGAAGCCCTTTCTGATATGTTGTGTTGGACATTACTGGGATCAAGATACTACTTCATCACAGAGAGTATATCTGTAGCAGCCACTTTTACATATAGATGTGTGTGCTGCAGGCTGCAGGCTGCAGCTGATGCTGTAGGCATTAGGCATAGGCAGAGAGTGTGAACACTTTGCAAGAAAACAGGGTATAATAATAAGTATGAGAGCTGTGGCAGCCTTGTTGTAGAGGCAGAGCCAGACTGAGGGTATCCATTCCACTGCCAATTAAGGCATGTGTTTAAGGTAAGCCAATGGTATCATTAGCAGAGAACTAGGAAACATGTTTGTTGTGTCCTTGAGCAACATAGGGGTAAATATACAATTATGTCAACCATTATAGTAGTCATTTGGAACATGTGCACTGGCAGTCCTTGTTACTAGCAGGACCTCCATATGTTTATGTTAGTTGTGCAGCTGTGCTAATCTGTAATAGCATTATGAAATGATTCTGCTCTGCACTATGATATCAGTTGGCATCATTTGCATTACCTAAGTTAAAATCCTCTGTGAATGCATATCAATGCATGACCTGAGACTTTATGCACTTTATTGTGATGCTATAGGGATATGTCAAATGTGTTCCTATTTGCAGGCATTTGACTTCCATCATTGAAAAGCAGACATTATATTTGAAATGCATTGTGTGTATAAAGAGTGCATGACTCAGTCATTCATTGATGGCTTCACAATAATGTAACCTAAATGCTAAATACCACTGGATTTGAACATAGGACCATGTGTGGCAAAAATTACTGCTTGCAATGCATATAACAGACTGAGCTACTGAGTCACTGTTACAACATGTGTATTTGTGAAGATATAAATGCACACATACAGGCTGTGACATACCTCCATTACATCCATTATTATGTGCTATGCCTTATAAGGCTGTATTTCTGCACCAGAGTCCCAATTGAACATGTATTTTGCCATTAATGTTTTAGCAGGTGTATTTCTACATGTTGCTAATAAAAGTACGCATTTACCTGTCATTAGAGACCTTACATACATTCATTATTCTGTGTCTAGCTTTCTAGTGTTGTAGTCCTATGTCAGACTCCAAGTTACACTCCCAGTTTTTCCATTACTCTTTCAGTGAGTTTGAGTGATGTGGCATGATGAGCAGCTCTGCTTACACATGCTTAATGATGGAAGCTTGCAGTTACTATGTTTTGCTTACAGCACCTGTTTAAATTAACAGCTGTGTGGCATGGCAGGTTAATGCAGTGATCTGCAGGTGTGATGGTCTTGGGTTCGAAATAAGGGACAGGTGCATGCTTTGTACATACAAATAATTTCACCACTGTGTGTTCAAAGCTCAAATAAGAACAAGAGTCAGATTTAGCGCTTTCATTCCTTTACTTTCAGAACTTCTTCAGAAACATTTCATTTTAAAATCACACCATTTAAATACAGAAGAGCAATGACATCACAATGTAATTAAAATTAAAGCAACATTACGTCAAACTGTAAAAAATACATAAAAAAAACTTCTCAATAAGAAAAAAATGAGTATACACAATGTGTTCATCACTTTAAAAATCTATAAATACCATTTATGTTATTCACTATAATAATAGTATTTTATATATATTTATATTTCAGTAAACTTTTAATGGAAATAGTTTCGTTCAAACCTGGACTCACGTCAGCCCTAAGAAAAACTTGCCATTTTAATTCTATCATTTCTAGAGAATTATTGCTAGAATCAACAAACTTATTAGTGTTCACTTGTTCCAAAATTAAAAAATAAAACTTGTGGAAACATTCACAACTTAAACTGTGTCTTGCCAAAGCATTATTTGGGTCCTTATTCTTAATGGCTCTAAGGTGGTCTCCCATTTGATCCTTAAGAGCCCTAGTTGTCTTATCTACATAGAAATTATAAAAGGTCCCACAAATAGCCAAATAGACAATATTGGTACTTTGACAGTCACATTTGTGCGAGGTTCAAATAAAAACCTACAATGTTTAAACATAAATCTGCTTTCAGGATAAATATACCTATACAGTCTGCACCCTCCACAAAAAAATGTGCCTAGAGGTGGAGTGCTTTTCATTCCAAAATTATCTTTTCCTTCTTCTAATAAAACTTTTAAATTTGATGTCTTCTTGAAAATTAATTTTGGTTCCATCGCCACCACTTCACTCAAATCCTTATGACCTAAAATTACCTTCCAATTGTCTCTAATAATATTTTAGAGCTGTTCCCCCTCTATACTCATAGGAATTGGAAAAGCTAAAAACTTTTAATCATTATTATCAAATTCATTATGTTTAGCTTTAGGAATGAATCCTACAGAAAGAAGAGATGGATATCTGTCATTCCTGTGAATAATTACCGTGTCTGTTATTTCTTTTAATTTTGCCTTCAGATATCCCCTTTGAACAAACATATCCATTAAAAAGTTAACTTCCTTATAAAAAACTTGCCCCCTAAAAATGTTAAATTTCACATAATCTGGATGGGAACTAAAAAAATGCACATAATTGTTGCTGAAAGTCCTTTTTCTGTACACATTGCTAGAAAAAGTCATATCCATGGGATTAAAAGTCAATTCAATGTCTAAAAAATTGACAGTAGTACCTATACAGCTTATTTCAAATGTCAACCATCTTACACTGCTATTCATCTGTGAAACAAAATTGTTGAATTTTGCCACACTTCCATTCCAAATAAAAAACAAATCATCTATGTATCTACAATAGAAAGAAACATAGTGAAATAAGGAAAGTTTAGGCAAATAAAAATATTCCCACCAGCACATAACTAGATTTGCAAAAGAAGGTGCAACAGTGACTCCCATCACCACTCCTGATGTTTGTTGATAGATCTTATTCTCAAAAACAAAAAAAATTATTTGTCAGGACAAAGTCCAACAAAACAGAAACTGTTCTAGAATCTATAATAAGATTCTGATTAATCATGTTTAAGTATAATTCAACAAATTAATTTCCCTCATCTTGGTTAATTGAAGTATATAATGAATTCACATCTACAGTACATTAAATGATATCATTTTGTTCAGCTAAATAATTCCTGATGTCATTCAAAAAAAGCCAAGAATCTTTTAAAAAAATATTTACTTGTTTGCACCACTGGATTTAAAATATTGTCCAGCATAAGAGAAATATTGACAGTTTTATTTTTTGGGGAATTCACTATAGTCTAAATTGTGGTCTATCTTCATTTTTATGAATCTTTGGGATCTCTAAAAGAGATCCCAATTCTGGTTGTTCAACTAAAAAAAAATTATACATCTCAATTGTTAGACAATTCTGATCTAACAGATCGAATAAAATCAGATCTATCAGCATGTGACTTTTCTTGACAAATTATTTGCTGACTTCCCTCTAACAGGTTTTGTCATGCAAAAGACTTTCCATGGCAGAAATATAGTATACTTTATACATAGCAACTAAACTATTTCCCTTATATGTATGCATAAACCTGGCATTATTTAAACTACTCAGGTGTTTTAATGTGTCAAATTGTTTTTTATCAAGATTGAAATTGATGTTGTTTTTTTATTTTCTGTTTACCATAAGAAGAAAAAAGTTCATAAATTTAGTCTTCACATAATTTGTTGGAAACAGTCAGTGTACCTAATAAAGGTGGAGTCACTTTACTGTGCTTTTTGAACTTATTAATATTATTTGATGTCACATCTTTGTATAAAAAAAATTTAATTTAATTTTCTAACAGTCTGGTTGAAATCAAAAATACAGTCTATAAGCCCTGCATGATGGGTAGGAATGAATGTAAACCCTCTAGATAGTACGTCTAATTCCACTGAAGAAAAGTTGACCTTAGTTAAATTAAAAATACACCAAAAATGGGTAAATTTTTCCCTTTCATTTTGGACTTGGCTCTTGTCAGTTTGTTTCCTTCGGGGACGAAAAAATGAGTTAGATCCCCCTTGGCCATTTTCAGTGGAGATTAAAGCTGCCACACTAATATCATCTTCTTTAGAGGATGATGAAGACAAGGATGAAGAAGTACCATCCTTTTCTTTGAAGACATTATTATCTATACTAGCAGTCAAATTGTTCTTGCCATTCTCATTACCCTTACTACACCTATTAGCATCATCAGAAAAGTAATCTAATCTAATTTCCGTGCACTAACTGTAGTATCTCCAGGTGCTACAGACCTCTGATTCACTGATGTTTTAACTGTCAAAGCCTTGATAGCATAGGCCTGCTTGTTGGAATAAGCAATTCGATCTCTATTTAACTTTTTCTTTTTTCGCTTTATAATAGTGTTAACATGCTGTTCAACTTTGTTAAAAATCTTATTATATGAATGTCTAAATAAAGAAAAAGAACAGTACCTTTTAATGTTTCTATCAAGTCTAGTAATATGTTCTTTCAAGTCATCCATAGTGTGAACATTGTGTTTGACTAACACATGCATCACATCACATCACATCCTGCTTTGTTGTAAATGTCACAAATTCTTGATACATAGGATCATTGTATGTTATCCCACTGGGAAAGGCAAACACTCTTAAACTCAATGGAACAATGTTATGTTCTAAACAATTAGTTAAATAATGGGTTTCAGTCTCTAAAGACTTGTATTAAAATACCTGTTTTTCAAGCTGGAAAACCAATGAATGACAGTCAATTTGTTCTGGATCTTTACTCTTTCTTACAAACCCTTTATCAAAGTGAAAAGTAGAAAAAGGATTGATGCTATTATTTTTTAAATAAATCAGATACACATCTAGATGAATGTTCAGTCTCTTGATTGATAACAGTAACTTCATCAGAGGACAACTCAGTTAGTTCATCAGAGTCAATTCTGTGAAATTGACTTCATACTTTATGTATAACATCGTCTGTTTTCCCAACTGCTTGCTGCAAATTATCTGTAAGAACCCTGATCTCATCAGGCAAAGAATATACACTGAGGTTTAATATAGGGTCATTACTTTCAGCCATTGTAAATCAACCTCAAAGAACACACTGTAGTTGGAAATGTAAAAGCACTGTTGTAAAAAGTCAATGCACTAGTAGCTGAGATGACCCTAATAGAAAAGAACCAGTTTGTCCAGAAACGAAGTGTTAAGGTTTTAATACATCTGCCGTTGAACTCGTTGGCAGTGCAACAAGCTTAAGAATGTGTTGTATATATGAAACCAATGCAAAGTTGTGCAAAAAACACTTTAAAATGTGTTCCCAGCACCAATGTACCCGAAAAACAAGATGTCAATCTTTTGTACATCTGCCATTAAAAACAGTAGAACAATAGGAATTTATAATTGATGAAAACCAAATGTAAAATACTTAATATGCCAATAAGGCCCTTTGGAATATAGCTTCAACAGCACCTTATACACCAACAGTCAAACTGAAAAACAGAACGTCAACTTCTCAATAAGAAAAAATGTGTATGTTTAATATCATTTAAAACATATATATCACTATAGCTCCATTGAGCCCAGCTTAACACTGCATGATGCACCAAGTTATGCAGCATTGTGCAAAAAATCTTTAAAGAAAAGAAAAATGGGGAGAGAGGACAGTGGTGAAATTGGGATACAAGCTGGGGAAAAACATAATAAAAGGTAGGTATGTATGTGCAGGAAGGGTGCAGGAAATAACCATAGCTATCCATTTTTTGTACAGCAACAACTGTGCACTTTGACAAAATTTGTAGATGAATTTGGACTGTAACCCTCAGAAGAGGGGTGAGGACAACATAACTGCATTATCAAGCCAATTGGACCAAATTACTGGACACATGTGCAAAATGGAGAGCTATGTATGGGACAATATTTTTTTTGGGACAGGTGCCCATTTTTTTTTCTTAAGGTGAGAGTGGAATGTTCAGATAGAAACATAAGTACATGTGGGGGAGGTAAGTTGGGAAAGTGAGGAAGCTTTTGCAGACAGACAAGAAAGCAGACAAGGGTGGTGTATGACACAAGAGGGGGATGAACACCTTGGATGGGGAGGGTGTTATGGAATTCCAATCTCAGATGCTTCCACAAGGTAGCAGCATGACTCATGCCCCCACCCATGGGACTGTCGCCACTGCTTCTTCACTGCCCCTGTGGTAGCAGTGGTGGAGGCTGGGATCCGGGGAGAAGCTGTCCCATCAGGGTGGTGAGCATGCCCTCTATTCAGTGAGGGCGACAATCAAAAGTATAGAAGAACATCCTGCACAACAATACTGGTAGTTCATTATGGATGACAAAACCACACCCTCCACCACCACTCCCAGAGAGGGGTCCAGTCCTGGCCTGTGAGGCAGAGCTACTTGACACTGCAGGTAGTATACCAGCAGCAGAGGAGCCAACACCAGGCTGCATCCCAGACATGCTGGGCCATGGCTGGAGGAACCAAGGTAGATGGATCACCTGGAACTGGCTTACCGTGTGGTGCCATAGTAAATTAAATATAAAGATAAGTTAAGGTTACTAATAACCAAACCAATGTTAGTATTAACATAATGGAATATGATACTGATTACTCCAAATACATATTAAGGTATATTATGTGGAACACAACAATAAATGATACAACTGTAAGTATGTTAACAGCAAACCAGTATGAAATAATGCATAAAGCCAACATAATGGTTAGTTTAACAGAATATAATATTAAATCATAATAATAAATAACATTAATAAATTAAAGAAGATAAAGGGTGGGGAGATAGAGAAAAAATGTACCATTAGTGAATTTGCAGATGAAATTAATACATAGATTACTAATACAAACTTCTACAGGTGTACAGTGTCAGTTGTGAGTACAGTGACTCCAATTCTTCTATAGATGATGTTGCACATACATACCTCTCAAGCTATTAGGATGGGACAGTATGGACCAAGCACTAACAAATGCAAGTACACAACTACACAGAACTGTTTCACATACTGTGCTTGTACATAACTACCAAGTTGTTCTGTAAGCAGATTTGAAATACATTGCTTTCCAGGTAATCATTTATCTGCAAATCAAGGACAAGACAGATTGGGCAGTTGTCATTACATTATGGAAAATTGTGACTGTTGAGAGCTATGTTTGTGTACATTAAGTAGACTAGACAGCTGCTCATGTCATAGTTGGCAGGCATGGAAGTAGAACCCAAAAGCTGTACCTCCACAGGACATGTGCACTTAATGTAACAATCGACTGTAGTGACATTAGAACACACATGCAATGAATATAGCCCTACTGCAGTTATTTACACACATTACTTATCAATCCACAATCCTGCTTTAAACCTTATTGCTTATTGTTATTGGTATTGCTTATTGTTTATTGCACTACAGTTATCAGAAAATATCCATACTTACCACACTCACAGCACATCCTGGCCAGGTGCCCTGTGTGAGACTGGACATTAAAAGCCCATTCAGCTGTAGATGTTGGAAGAGAAGCAAACCATTATGTATTCCAGTTTTGCATGGATTCAGGTTGTATTTTAGTAAAGTGGGGGCATGTCCAGCCCTAGCCTCTTGGACCCAGGTGTCCAAGGTTCTCCACTTCCTTCACTTCAGGTCATCATAGTGGTGACAACACTGCTCACCAGTGCAGGGGATACCAGTAGCACTGGTAAGATCCCTGGCCAACCAATCCTAGGCTTCAGCTTTACATTCTGATCCCTGGTAACCACCCTCCAACAGCTGGGGTTTATAGTTCTGGACCAGGAGTCCAACAAACATTCTGGACTCCTGCACATCCCACCTCTGTGCCCGACAGTGTGCTCCCTCATCAACACTGCCAAGCATATCAGCAGCTTACTAAGGCTCCAATGAATGCTGTAGAATTCACACCTATTGGCCTTAGTATATGCTGCTTTTCCACCCATACACGTCATACTGTAACATTCAAAAAAGTGTTGCGTTGCTTAGCATTATGTAAAAAAGCTTAGTGGAGCTGAGCATCATGTAAACTCGCACAACCTTGTTTTAGAGAAGCTTATCAACATGCAAACAGGAATAGCCATTGACCGTGTTTAAGTAGTGCTTAGCACCGTGCAGCTTTTCCAAATGTAACAATTTTGTTTTTGAATTAAACTGCCCTGTAGGTCATCTGACACATTTCCACAGCAATAAATGTAGAAAGGTATAACTACAGGGCACTTAAACCCGGGACCTACTAAACTTTGGGCCATGACTCTATCTATTAACTACTTGGACGTGAGAAAACCACTATACCTTCACATATACTACTAAGCTACCTGTTACCATTGCTAAGCACTGTGCCACACCATGCAAACGGCCATTCAAAAAAATAAAATAAAAACACATAGACAAAAACACGTAATTAAATGCATCCATTTTCTATTTTTAGATGTATAACAGATGTCAGATAGGAATGTGTAAGTGCAGCTCGGCACTGCTGTACTTTTAATATGCATGGTGTGCTGCTGAGGGGGAACCGTGGCCATATACATGGGTACATTCCATGTAGGCTTTACACAGAGCCTACACAGATTTTATTGAATCCTGGGGTTTATGTATTTACCAGCATTTGCTGATTCTTTTCCATGGGAAAGAGGCACCATTTTCAGCTTTACTATGGAACAAACTACTCATCCCACAGTTATACCTTCTTCTAGGCACAACAAGAAAAAGTATAGAAAAGAGTCTTTACCACTATAGCAGGCCAGCAATCTTTCTCAGGTGCAGGTATGTGACTCTGTTGTGGCCATAACTTGTTCCTTGGACCACTCATATTTTACCCCAGATCTCTCTGGTGTAGCACCTACAACCACTGTGGACTGGGGATTATCTATATCCTCTGCAACTGTTTGGGCCCCTTCAGTGGGCAAGGGAGATCCACTCTTGTTTGTCCCGGGAGAGGGAGAAGGAAAGGCTTCCGTTTTTAGTCAGAGTTTTGTGCCCATCCCTGGGGAAGCTGCTGCTCCCAATAATAATAATACAGTTGACCCCATTTCCTGTAAAAAAATAAAAATAAAATTAAACATGTATCTGCTTCCCCTCAAATTTTCTTAGACAGGAGATGTTTATTGAGTCTGGTTTGGGGTGTAATTCAGGCTATTGATCCTTCTTATAAGGAGGTTTGTGGTAAAAGAAAGAGGGATACTTGTTTTTCTGAAGAAATTTAAGATTCTGAATCTGGACAGGAAGATGAAGTGATAGATAATAGGGTTTTCTCCTCAGTTTTCTGATTCAGAATCAGAAGAGAGCTCAGTTTATCTTTTGCTTTTTGTGTGTTTCTCTTTTTAGGAAACTATTTCCAGAATGTTTGTGTATTTTCAGTGAGAGAACATTGTGGTTTCTTAGTCCCACAGAAAATTGTATGATCTGTTACAGAAGCAATTTACAGACCGGTAACCCATTCCGCTATCTCTGTGAACTCTGGAGGATGTGTGTGTCACTGCCTGTGACTCTCCTGATAGCTTGATGTCCCTAAAAGGCAGATAGAATGTATAAAGTTCCTTAGTCTTTTACGTTTTTACAAACTCTTCCCAAACCTGACCAAGAAGCTATAGCTTTCATTAATTCTGCTTCTGCAAAAACATGTGGTTAACTCTAATCTAACTGTTTCTACAGGACGGGAAGATTATTGTTAAGTATGTGAAAAAAGATGTATTCTTCTGCAACTTTGATTTTCACAATTTTGAATTATCAGGCTGACATTTATACTGACTAATTGTGAAAGTATGAGCAATGTTTTGTTAGCAGTTTCTTGTGAAGAAATTTCTGCTTTATATAAATTAGATTTTCCATTGTACAAGACACTAATCATTGTTGATGGAGTGTGTATGGCTCAGCTGATACTACTGCTGTGACTAAATGGGTACTAGAACTGTTTTGAAGATTTTTGTCTGGCTGAGTTCACAGAACCTCCCAGTTTTGAATTGCTCTGCTACAGAATTTATCAGAAAATGTCATGAAATAGGTAAGTTGATACAGAGAATCTCTTAAGATTTTTTAGACCTCCTTTCCAATTTTTCTAAAAAACTCTCTAACCCCTCATCCAATTTTGACATATAAACAAAATAAACAGTCTTAACAAAATGTGGTAAACAAATATTTAAAGATAAGTGACATTGGGTTCCAAAAAGAATTTGGGACCCTATCCCAAAAAATGTAAGCACATTTCAACAAGTCAGAGTGACTATTTAAGTGACCTCATATTGCCTATGTCCCTGGTAATCCCTTTTCCTTTTAGAAAGTCTGAAGCTCACCTTTCCTCTTTGGCAAAATATACTTTCAGGCAAATGGGTCTGAAGATCATTCATCAATGTTACATAGGCAGTGGGAGAAAAAAAACTCCTTTTCAGGGGATAATTCCTCAACAACCAGACCAAACTCCTTTACTTCCCTCAATACTTCAACTCATTTGGCCCCTGGGATTAATAGAACTAGTTCCTCCTTCCCCAGGTTAGAAAAGTTTTTTATTCATGGATGTTTTAATGCCAAAGAAAGAAAAAAAAATACCTGGAGACCAGTTCTTGTTCTTTCTTTCCTAAACTTGTATATGATAATGTCCAGGTTCAAAATGGTGTCTCTTCAGAACCTGTAAGCTCTTCTTCCTCATTCAAGTTTCCTGATAACACTAGATTTTAAAAATGCTTATCATTATATTCCTATTCATCCAGATATAAGGTTTTCTTAAAGTTTTGTGTGTCTGGGTTATATTATCGGTTCTCTGCCTTACTCTTTGGAATAACTACCCCAACGAGAGTGTTTTCATGAAGTTTTGTTATTTGCTATTAAAGGAATAAAAGTGCTTAACTATGTCTCATTTGAAGTTTCCTTCTTTTTTCCCATTGGCAGAGTTCTTTGTATTTTTTTAGTGTTCACAAAGTGTTCAGTTCCAGTTATAATGGACTGCAGGCTACAGGGTATCCACATTTTTCTATATTTAGATGACATCACATTTTTCTATATTTAGATGACAGAGTCATGAATCACTCACTTGGGTGAGAGAGCTTTTATTTCAGCTTGGATTCCACGAGAACTTTTTCCACTCCTTCACACAGGATTGTCTTCCTAGGTGTCAGTTACACACCTTGGTTCAAAGAGCTTTTGGTTCCACAGAAAAAAATAAGTCTATATCCAAATCTATTTCTAAAGTTTTCCACTCAGACTTCAGTCACTGCAAGGGAATATCTCAGCATTTTGGGTCTCATGGCATTTGTGATGATCATTATCCCTCTAGCAAGACTTCACATGAAACAAATACCGTGGCATCTGAAGTCTCTTTGATCTCAGCACCAACTTCCTTTGTATTTTCAAATCCCAGTGCTGGGGTTTGACAGAAGAGAAATCATTTAGTGGAGAGAGAAAATTTCTCTAACTCCAGATTTCTCCTTCTCCCTCCCTGCTCTAAAATAGTCATCTCACATGCCTCAGACTTACCTGGCTGAGGAGTTTCAGGAGGGGGAGACCAAGGATAGATGCAAACACATAAATATAAAACAGATGATTGCCTTGACCAAGGCAATCAATTCTCTGAATGCTATTTCGCACCCTGGAACTTTTTAAGTTGTTACAGACAAAACTACAGCCATGTGGTACATCAAAAAGCAGGTCATACTACCTTTGTAGCCTAGACATGTTAGTTTTGGATATAATATCATGGCAGAATCTCAGTCTACAGGCACCCTACATTCTGTGATAGAAAAATTATGTGGCAGACAAGTTGAGCATGACAAGGACAGACCAATACAAATAGAAACTAGATCAGGGTATTTTCCAAGGTTTGATCCATCTGTAGGGAGTTCCTCAAGTATACCTGTCTGCCTTCTGTCTGAGCAATCAGCTGACAAGATTGTGCTCCAGAACTCCATGCAAGAAGGCCTGGAAGAGAGATGCCTTTTCCTTTCATTGGACAAGAATGTTCCTGTATCCTTGTCCACCCTTTCCACTGATATCTAGGAAACTTGGGAAGATTCAGAAGGAATCTCCCAAACTTATTGTGGTGACTCCCTTCTGGCCCAGGCGGCAGTGGTTGTTCCTTCTTTGGAAATGATAAGGGGCAATTAACACACGCTTCCTCACAGAATGGATCTACTCACAAAAGATCCAAGGGTGTTTTATACACCCCAACCAAAGTCAACTTCCCTTTAGGTAGCTGTTTAGTGAGGATATGTAACAGGTACTCGTGGAGGCAGAAAAGCCTGATACCAGACAATCATATATTAGTAAGTGAAAAATGTTGGTGTATTGATGCCAACAACATAAACAGCACCCATCAGGGCTAATTGTTTTCTGGTTTTGTAATATTTGTGTGAGTTATTATCCTATGGCCTTTCTTACTCCTACAACAATGTTTATTTGTCGGCCATTTCAGCATGTCTGTCCATGAATCCTTCCCTTCAACACATTCTCATTTCAATCTGTTTTTGAAAAGAGTTTTGCATAAGAGGCCTCCAAGAAAACAGTGGCTTCTTCATGGATCATAGTTTGTTGTTACAGAAGCTAACCATTGCTCCATTTAAACCAACTTATCCAGCTGGTTTGGGGTTCATAATATGGAAAACCATTTTCCTGATTTAGTATCCAAGTTGCAGTCTATTATGGTTAGTTACACTATCTCATTTTCTACAGAGACAATGTTTCTTCGAGAACTAATCTTTCTTTGATACTAAACATGTAGCTGCATTTACTTTAGCCCAATCTATTCATTTCACTGTTTTCTTTCATAAACTAAAGATTAAGGAGAAAGGATACTTCATACCTTGGATGTCCATAGACAGCTTAAGTACTATCTTGACAAAATTAAACATTTTCGATAATCAGACCAGTTGTTCATTTCTTGTGAAGTTAAGAAGAAAGGACAACCTGTGTCAAAACAATGTCCACTTTTCCAGGGGCTTTGCTTCATCTGGGGGTGTTGGGAAGGGATGGATTATGGAAGTGTTCTAGAAGAAGCAACTTGGTCCACTGTACATAAGTTTACAAGGCATCACAAACTTGATTCCGTTTCTAGGTCAAGATCATGCTTTGCTGGGTAGCATCATTCTCCAGGGGCTTCTGGATCCTTCCCACCTCACAAATGTAGCAAGCTCTGGCAATCTATCCATATAGCTAATGCTACTCCAGCAGTAATCAATATGATGAACATATTACAGTTGTGCAAGTAAACTTACCATAACAGCAGACATTTGAATGATCACTGTTGCAGTAGGCACTCCTTCCCTCCACCCCCCTGTTTTTTTTTGGTGTGTTGTTTAATCCAGGGTGTGAATATTTATTTATTTTTGTTCCTATCTTTATCCAATCAAGGTTCAGTCTCTGTCTCTCTCTATCAAAATGAAATTTCTGAAGGGCTTGGCACATAAATCTGTCTTAGTTTGGGTACATGGCAGTTAGCCTCAAGCTTCAGAAACTGGCCAGCTGTTTTATCCTATGTAGGATATAACCCGTATAGCTAAGGCTTTTGTAGCAGTGATCATTTAAATATCTACTGTGAAGGTATGGTTACTTACACAACTGTACTTTCTTTGAATTGTCACACTTTTAGTATGTACACTATATGCAGCTTATGCTACAACTGAATGTTACCCCATGGACACCTACAACCTCAGGTAGTATGCCTGAATTGCCACTATTTCACAAAACTGAAAATTTGGGGTCATAAATTCTGGACCACTGTCAGCTATTGTTTTGCTATAAATGCCATGCTTTGAGAAAACAGACTTCAAAACTGTAATGATGCTATAACTTGAGGTTTACATAATTGGACAACTTCTGAAAATGTAGAGTAGTAATACACACAAATGAGATGCTGTGAATCCTTGAAATGAGAAAATCTCTTTCTACTTTTACCAAAGGAAGATTTTGAATTCCATGTGGTACTATTTCATTTGGATTCATAAACGTATTACATGCATCACATCTCTGCAGCATTTGCTTTGTCTGTTCAAACATATTAATCCAGGAGAAATATCAAAGTATTTTCTTTAAATTTAGTGAAAGTTAAAATAAGATTAAATTATTTTATTCAGCATAGCCTGAACTAGCTGATTTTGAATAATGCACCTGCTACCTTTCGACAACAAGACTGGACACACACACACACACACACACACACACACACACACATCCAAAAAAAATAAATAAAAAATAAAAAAATCTAATATCTGTGTAAAAAGTAAATATTAATATTTGGATGTACCAATTCAACACCTTTTGGCAGTTTAGTACTATAACCATTTTCAAATGACTTGTAGTTCAAAATCATCCTTTGAGCAATCTGTAAACTCATCAAGCTTATTAGCATAGCTAGGTAGTACATCTTTACATTATTTGTGCATTCTGCTCAAAGCATCAACATTAACCTGCCTTGCTTTGATGATACCAGCAGTTCACAATGTTTGCAAAGACAGCAACATCCTTATTATCCTTGTCAAAGTTTTGTGCAGATATTTCTTGAATGCATTTGAAGTAGAATGTGATCTGATTCTATATTTATTATCTGTCCCTATATTTACTCACAGAATTTCTGGCAAACAACAATTACAGCTTACATGTACTTTTCAATCCAAATCTTGCATGGCTGAGCATCACTCAGGATTTTTTTACCTAATAAGTTATTGGTGTACCCTTTAATAGCAAAACTGCATCAAGCTCTTGTTGTCTAGCATCTACTTGCAGAGGTTCACCGCAGGAGCTTCTGTTACCTGGTATTTAAACATTTTTAAGTCTTTAATCTCATCCTTTTGCCTGAAGCAAAGTGATATTATTATATGTTTAGTTTGTAACGAATTTGGAAAGATACTTTCCCATACCGAGGAATCACATAAGAGGTGACTTGTGATCATATCTAAAATTGTCCTAACTTTAATAAGATGAGGTTAAAGACCATTAGAAATAAACACATTATTTATTTAAGCTTTAATATACACATATGATACATATTTTTAATTCAACAAAAGAGATAAAAATTATAATAATATTGCAACTAAGCAAAATGTGATACAGTAATATAATATGCACACATTAGCAACTATTGCTTGAGGATATACTGACAAAGAGATAAAATGTCCAAGTTATAAATCTAAAGATCAGTTTATTATTGACAATGCTGCATTGACTTTCAACCAAAAGGTTAGTCTTTTTATCACTTACCTTGAGATAAAGATTTTTTCTGATGAAGCTGCATTGCTGAAATGTTATTCTATGTGAAAAATTTACTAAATATGTTTTTGAATGAAGGTGCTATAGCCTTGAAGGGATAAGTCTTCTGCAGAATTCCAGCAAGAAGAAATACTTAACCTGGCAACTACTGCTACCTGTAAAGTTCATAGTCACTCCTCCCAGTTAAGAGAGGAAGCTGTTTTTACATGCTGAAACACACAGAAATCCAGATAAGAAGGCCACACGTAATTCAAAATAAAGCTAATTCAGAAGAAAAGACACTGTACATACTATCTGCACAGACAGGCAAAGCCAGTTCTTATTTATCAAATGTGCATTGCCTGCAGAGCAGTTAGAACACTTTTCTGAGTAAGAATAGTCTACCACTTTACTGTTTCATGGCATGCAATGGCATATTCAAAAATATATGGATGTTCCATAACACATTAAGTCATGCCAACTGGTGTATAACCTGATATATGAGATATCCCTTTTGTTACCTGTTTACTGATATGCTATTGTGTAATTTATTGGTACCACTGGACTAGTAACTGATATAGTAATGACAGAACTTTTAATGGAGGCTTGCCACAACTGTTGCAAAGACTCTACCAAAGAATGGTCCCCATGGAGACATGTGGTTCTTCCAGAAAATGTAAAAATTAGGATCTGAAAAGGACATAATGTAACAGAAAATACTATCTTTTATTAGACTGCAAGCTGTGTTTATTTTTCAAACAGTAAAAAGAAGGAAGCGTATGCCTACCCTTCACTACCAGTACTATGTTTGAGAGTATATCAATACCATCTTTATACCAGTCTTCTCAATGAATGTGTCATCCACACATAGAAATTTCAGTGGGAACATCCCACCCACATAAATTAGATAGATTTGTTGCCTTATAGAAATGTTTGGATGCAGGGAGGGAACCTAACCTTCCAGCAAATAAAGGAAAACTACCTCTAAGTATGTCTGCATCTAGAACTGCTCATAATGATGAGACTGTGCAAAGAATATGTGCAAAGTAAATGCCTTGGTATAAGCTGGCCAGTTTGAAAATCATAAACTTCCAAGCAAATACTACAAAATTTGGAACTTTCAGTCTTCTGGAGTTCCACACATATTGAAAGGCAACATTTTTATGTATAGGATGTTATGCAGAGTGGACACAGGCCTAAGAAAACACAAGACCAAATGAAGGAACATTATCTTGAATGGATTAATTGTCCCTAACATGGAAATTTGCAATTTCTGCCAGGCAGGCGAGATGGCATAATTCTTCTCTCATAATGCTAATGACTTGAACTCAATCATCTGAGAGCAGTTTATTTCCAAAATATTTTGACAAATTCTGACAGCAAATAATGAGAAGGTTATACTTTTGGGTAGCTGAATTTAAACCCAGTAACATTACTGGGAACAGCTCAGCATTACCTTTATTCATCTTGTATTGTGAGATAACTTAAAAAGGACTCTACTGCCTGTTAATAATATCACAATCTCTGATGTGTTCCCTTGGAAATAAATCAGACAATCATTGGCAAAAAAACAAAAAAGACAAGCAGTTCATTGTTAATCAACTGACAATTCCTTTAATGAGGAATCTCCCTTATATACTGCATAAATCATTCTAGTTGTAAAAGAAAGACAAAGAAAGAGAGAAAGAGGACATTCTTGATATTTACCTTTTTACCTTTTATAAAAAGTAAGGGTTGGGATATCTATAAATAAGTAAATGCATGATGACTTATACTATACTTTGACAGATTAATTTTTTAGACTTTATTAAGGCAGATCATAAATGCCTCCTTTGTGGTAACTAAACTGATTTTTGAAGTCAATAAAAATGGCCACTGACACCAGGGTGAACATTTTTGAATCTACATTGCTATAATACAAGAGCACACATTGTTAGTACTAGACCTAGCATTTAGAAAACCTTCCTGAGAAGGTTTATCCCTATTGCCAAGACAGGCTGTACTGATTTTGCTAAAAATGTATATAATCAAGCCTCAGCATTGATTAAAAATAGGCTGATAACTTTCAACTTTGAGGCAATCTTTACCTGGTTTAGGAGCACCACTGTCATAGATTCTTTAAAAATGGTAGTGCAATCAATGCAAGAAACATATGATGAAACATGAACAAATGTGTCATTAATGATGATTGAAGAATCTTAACAATATCTGAGATTAACACTTCTGGCCATGCACTTTATCTTTAATAATTGCAGACAAAGCATTCAACACTTCCTGACTATTAACCAGTTACTGTAACTCACCCCTCTCAACTTGCCTAAGAAAGTAAGTAAGATTTGAAACATTGATATCAAGGGAGAGAGCACTGCATTCATGCACTGCTGATCATTAACTACACTGCCTTGGTAATGTATTCAGATAAAGATATTTGAACAATACTATGGCTCCATCCATTGTTTTGGGGTAACAAGTCAAAATACTACCTGACAAAATCTTCCACTAATATTTTTTTCTCATCTTATTAGAAGTAATGCCATGTGCCACAGAGTCATTCAAAAAATCTTCATCTTGAATGTATCAGTTGGGTATATGGGCATTTTGTTTTAAAATAAAACATTTTAATTGTAAATGCCCTGTAATTGCCTGCATGGGTAATATCAAGATCAGTACTAGCTTTTAAAGAACTTGGGGCTTGTCTCTAATCCTTTGTAAGTCTAAGCATAGGGTCTATATTATAACATTGAAATTGTAAAACTTCGAATGTTATAATATCGAACCCAGTACATCGAAGGATGAAAATAGTAAAGCCCCGGAACATCGAATTCTTACCTAGGGCAAGATTTCGGTGGGCTGGTCCGTGGCTTTGCTATTTCCTCCACTGTGGTGCGATAGTTACAGACCTTAGGGTTAGGGTGCAGGTTAAGGTAAGTGGATAGTTAGGAATGTATGTATGGTTTAGTGTAGGATTAGAAGTAGAGTTTTGTTAAGTGTATGTGTGCGGTTTATTTATTTTGGTGTGCTTGCGTTGTGTGTATGTTTCTCGGAACAACAAATTTTTTCCCTGGGAAAAAAATTGCTATTCTGAGTGTTCATTGTTATCATATTTCAAAATTTCAAGTTCGAGCTTATGGTGTTCGATATTTTGGAATTTTGAATATATGATATAGACCCCAAGCATAACCCTATGAAACAATGAACTCTGATTAACACTTTAAGCATGAATAACCTGGTGCTCAAAGTCTCAAGAGCTGTATGGCAAATAAGAGAAAAGCTTTTTTAAATACATCTCTCTTTCTCTGTATATGCACACACACACAAGCCTGCATGTACGAGCGCGCACACACACACACACACACACACACACACACGTACACACACAGATCGATAGATATAGATCAAACATTAAATATCAACCATTCATCTAGTAATGTACAAAGCATGAAGGAAGATTTATTCTGGATAAATTATAAATATGTCAAACAACTATGTAAATAAAAATGCAAACCGGTTTTGCCATTTTCATCGTCAGTATGATCTAATGCTATTTTTTTTTTAAATAGATTATATATGCTTAAATTCCAATAACCAAATGAAAAAGTAATTTACACATTGCCCATATTATTTATTTGCACTTGATAGCAGTTTGTATATATATATATATATATATATATATATATATATTATGGATTCAGGACTATTATCTTAATATGTCTTTCTTTGTAAGATGTCTAATATAGTTTTTGTAGTGTGCTGTTAGTGGAGTTGATTGAAATTTTAATCATTTATCATTAATTAATCTACTTCTGTGCTTTCCATATTTTATGCTGAGTACTAGAGGTTTTCTAGAATATATATATAGTATTTGATTTTGTACAACATTTTTAGGGACCATTTTGCAAATTATTCTGGTTTTTATCTCTCTCTCTGTATATATTCATCGAAATTATGTTTTGTGGATGAGGCTAACATCAATAAACTAATGCTGAAACTCAAAGTTCAACAACATGTATCTGCGTGTGTACTTACGTTACTCCTCAGAGCATGCAGAGTTAAAAGATAGTGCTATTTGCAGGGAAACAAACTTCACAGCACCCCATTCTCATGCCCACTGCTAATTAGAACATGCATGACTCAGTCCTTCAACTCCTCTGAGTCAGTAAAAATAGCAGGACACTGATTTATCAAATTAGGGTGCTGGCAAAGATGACAGAGCTTCATCTATCTCTCTGTTTACCTATCTATCTATCATTCTATTAACAAAGATTTATCACTGATTTGGACATGGTGAATTTCTATCTGCCTATGGTATTGGTCTGTTTGACTACACTGTATTACTTGATGTCTGAATGGAACAATTTATTTTATTTAAATAACTTATTTAACATTTATTTATCAGGAAAGTCCAACTTGGAACAAGTCAATTTTCAGCAGAGGCCCAGTGAGAAATGCTCCAGACGCATGTCTTTGTAATGTGGGAGGAAACAGAGCACCCCGAGGAAACCCACACAAATGCAGGGAGGACATGCAGACTCTCCACAGAAGGCACCCCAGCCGAGAATCAAACCAGAGAACCTCTTGCTGTGAGGCAACAATGCCAACCACTGCACCACTGTACAATAGTACAGTGCAGCTAGAAAAATGAACCAATAGGACAGATCACTTTGATACTGGTGCATTTTTCCTAGTTACATTGTGCTATTTGTCGATTCAACAGACCAATAACACAGTGCAGCTTGAGAAACAGACCAATAGGACATGCTGCTGTAATATTGGACCCTGAACCATTTTCCTATACACAGTGTGTTACTGGACCATCCAGCAGGCCAATAGCACAGTGCAAGTAGAAAAACTGATTAATAACACAGGCAGCTGTAGTATTTGTCTGTTTTATTAGCTGCACAGTGATGTTGACACATTTAGCACAGTACTACCTAAAGTCCTAAAAGCTGACAATCTAAGTTATTCGCAACCAGTAGCATTCCAGCAAGTAGCTTGTTCAAAGCTGTTTGCTACAGGGAAGCAGAGTCAGCATTTTAAGGTCAGTTTTTTGGGGGATCAATACGCTGTTTAGTTGGGATGCTCCATTTTTCAGCCATCTACGATGATTTTTTAAAGGTCAGTCCTATAATTTTTAACATTCTGAGGATGAAAGGTCTGACACCAGGTCTGACAGTACATAAACTATCATCACTCATTGTGGATGTGGATCTTCCACCCTTGTTTCAGATACTGGTTTGTAGTTATTCATTTGAAGTAATACGAACACTCTTACTAGTTGAGGACCTAGTTATCTGTAATTCTAATAGCTGGAATTCTGAATTCAGCTTGACACTCATCAGGGACTGTGCAAATATGCCCCTTACTGAATCCAACTGCAGCACCATCCTCATTTTATATCATGCAGGGACTTTTCTGCATTGCAACTCCAACTGTGTCCCACTTTCTCTACTCCTGTAAGTTGAGAAGCACTATTTGGTCTGGCCAAAGCACAAGAAGTTGTAGGGCTGAGTGTTATGTGTTATAGAATTTCTTGTAAGATGCTTAATCCCTTTGGTATTTTTTTAATATGTACTCATACAAAATAGTCTGGGCTCTCAAGGTTCGATCTAACAATGGCATGTTAGTCATTATCTGGCCTCCTATAATTATTTGAACTGGGCTTACTCCTGTGATACTGTGCAGAGTAGTTCAATATTACATGACAGATCCTGTGACAAACAAGCTATCTTAAGATCTTTTTCTCTGCTTCATCTACCCTCTCAGTGGTTCCAACTGATTTACAACAGTAGAAACATAATTTTGTATGAGTACAACTATAGCCGTCAAAAAACTTTTGAAATTCTAAGATTTCATTTCTTTAGCCAAAATGATTTGTAATAGGAAATTAGTAACTGATTACCTTAGGACACCAAATATTACTTATAAAAAGCTGTCATGGTTGAAACTGAAAGATCTTTTAGATAAATATTAGCTTTGGTAAGAAAAATGCTATAGTTATGGACCTTGTATACATGTATATAGTTATGTTTTATTTTGTTATGTTTTAGTCTTACTGGTTCTTATTATTGATGTGCTTTATTTATTGTACAATTCAAGATTGTCTAAAACTTAATAAAAATTTTGTTGAACAAAAAAACTGTTGAAATTCTGTAGACATAGACTGAGTACATTACCAGCTCAATGGGTATTCCATGTCTTGTAAACATTGCCCCTCACCCTATGCCTATACAGCAACTCAAAGGGTGAAAAACCTGTGGATTCCTGGGGAACTTCTCTGTAAGCAAAATACAAATGGGGGAAATATTTGTCCCAGTCCCTCTTAAACTGGTTTGCAAATACCCATAGCATTGTCTTAAGTGTAGAGTTTAACTTCTCAACATGACCATTAGTCTGGGGATAGTAGGGGGTGGTCTTTATGTGCTTCACCCCACAGAACTTACACAGACAAGCCAGTAGGTCTGACATGAAATTGGAACCTCTGTCAATCAGTGTTTCTTTAGGGAAACCTATCCTGCTGAAAATCTCTAGCAAAGCATTTGCCACCTTTTCTGCCTCAATGGAGGACAGAGCTACTGCCTCAGGGTACCTGGTAGCATAATCTACTGCCATTATGATATATTTTTTCCCTGTGGAACTTGGGGTACTCAGAGGCCCCACAATATCTATAGCTACCCTCTGAAATGTCTCCTCATTCACAGGCAAAGGCATCAAATGAGCTTTCACCTTGTCTCCTGCCTTGCCTACCTTTTGGCAATGTCCACAGGTCCTGTAGAACTCTGTTACATCTCTGGAACTCCCAGGCCAATAAAAGATCTGCATAATATGTCTGTTTGTATGTTTTAGGCCCATATGACCTGCAAACGGAATATTGTGGGCTATGGCTAGAAGTCCCTGATGGTGGGCTTTGGGCACAAAAAACCTGCTGTATTCTCTATCTTTCTCTAGCCCTCCCTCAGGGGTCCACTCTCTATTCAGTAACCCTTTGTCCCAGTATACAGATTCTCCCTTCCCTTGAGAATCAGGTGTCTCACTAACTACCTCCCTCAGGCCTTGTAATGTATGGTCTGAGAGCTAAGCCTGTCTCAACTCTCTCTTAGTAACCCTTCCCAGCTCCCCTTCCACAGAAAGTCTGGTATTCTCTGACAGTGGTGCCTCACTGTCAGCCTGGGTACTACTACTCACCTCTGCCCTTGCAGCCACTTTGTCCAAGGGAACATCAGTACCCAAAGGTAGCTGTGACTCACCTTCAGTCTCACTACTACAGGGTAGCTCTCTCTGAAGTAACCACCTCACCAGTCCTGGCTGCAAGTGTGTGGTCTGTCTGGGTCTCCCCCAGGCTACCAGAGCCACATGCTTGTCTCCAAGCCTAACTTCATGCAACTTCATACAGACATGGTACTGCATTATCAAAATCATTCCCTATCAGGACATCTGCAGGGATATCCTCAAACACACCTACTTGCTGGCTTCCTTTTGCACCCTCCCAGAAAAGATAAACCCTAGCCAAAGGTATTTGGAAAGGGGTCCCTCCTAAAGCTCTGACTGGAGTAGATTGCCAAAAGCAAGTAGTGCTCCTCTGTAACCATTGCAGGCTTCGCAATGCTTAGATCAAAGGCTATGTCCCTCTTAGCCATGGTCTCTTTCCCATTCACTAAGATAGGATATAAGCTCTTGTGGAAGTTTGGTACCCTTGATGTCTCAAGACAACTTGCTGCTGGTGTTTTGTCATTCCCACTTACTAGCTCTCCCACCTTTTGTGCACTACCTTGCCTCCATAGACATTCTGTATGCTGGCCCCAGTGGTTGCACTTAAAACATTTAACCCTTGATCCTGGATGTTTACCTGTACTAGTGGCTTCCCCTGCTCCTGTGGACTCTGTTGGGGCAGTCTGAGCTGCCAACCATGGATTCCCTTAGACCCATGAGCAGCACTGGGTGCCCCTTTCCTGTGCACTGATACCCTGCTTGCTAGGTATAGGTCTCGCTTCTTCCCCAACTCATCTGCAGTAGTGCATTGTCTATCAGCTAACCAGATTCTCATGTCCTCAGGAAAAGTGTTAAGGGCTTGTTCTCTCACCAAAAGGTCTGTCAGCCCTTCAAAAGTCGTGACCTGACATCCAGTCATTCACCTATGAAAATAAGTGCTTAATTCAGCAACATATTCATGACACTTTCATCTCCCCTGAGTCTATGCTCACGGATCTTCTTCCTATAAGCTTCAAATGTTAACTTAAAATGCACATTTGCACAGGTATACAGTTTATACACATTTCTGTTCTTTTCCAGTAGGGTACACTGTGGTTACATTCTTGAAGCTCAGTGCATAACATGCAGTTCTCTTACATTTGTAAGACAAGCATATGAATCATATTAATATTCTCAAATGACATATGATTATTTACAAAATTCCAGATAGCTGGGCTGGCAGTGTCACAGGTACCAAAAGCTGTTATACGTGCATTGAATATAACAGCTAATTACAAAAAATATTCCACTCAATAGTTGAAAATAAAAGGAGACTGAAGAACAGTAACCCAACACTCTAATACCGTAACTGAGGTTTGGGTACTAGCTGGCTATTTCAGACAAACTGAAATAAATCATTAGAAAAACCCAGCTGCATGGCAGTGGAAAAATACACAGCCAAACAATTTAACAACATGTAAGAAATACATCTGTCAGTGTAGTATGGGTGCACAGACAAGGGAAACAGTCCTTGATTTTAATTAGCCCTCGATAAGCAAACATCATAAATTATTAAGACCATACTACAAAAAGTTTAACATTTTGTTTTAGGTCATGTTGAGAAAGAAGAAAAAATATTTAATTATGTGCACCAATAATGCAATATTACTAGCTGTAAAATTTTCATTTAGTCTTTATGAATCATTTCAAGTAAAATCAGAAGATAAAGAAAGCCTTATCAACACTGTTCCATTTATTAAAATCTACAACTGAGCTAAACATTGAAAATCATTGCTTGCTTATCTTCCCTTTTGGAATAAAAAGTTTTATTGTCCTCCTGTTTTATTAGAACGATGACCTTTTCATCCCTGTTTGTAAAAGCATTATAAGTAAACACTGATAAACTGAAGCAGAATGTAGCAAATCTTAAAAAATAAAAAAAAAAACAATATTAAAAGCAAACTAACATTTGTTCAAAACTGGCTGAATAAAACCATGCTACTTAAAAAAGCTGCATCTGAAAGAGAACTATACCTATGGCCTAATCACTATAGTTGAAATTAACACATCCACAAATCTAAAAATGAAAGGACCATCGAGAAAAATGGTTTACATACCCAGATACTACTCAGTCGAGAATAATTCTGCTCTACCATCTCTTTTCATTTTTTATCATAGATGGCAGCATTCATTCATCTAACACTGAAACGACTGAATTCATAATCATGGACAGCCTTATTACTGGAAGCAGTGCTAATTACAACTATGCAGTTGCTCATTTTAAGAAACAATAATACAAAATAAGTGTACAAATATATCACATCTGCAGGAAAAATAAATGCATATTCTGTGAAGCATATTTTAAGTTAAATATCAGTTAATTTCTAATCAGGCACATTTTAAATTAGCATCCAATTAATTGTTATAGACATTGCTATCACTTCAAAGCTCAGGCTTTAGATATATGTGCAAAGGAAAGAGTGCTAGAGTGCCAGACAGACCTCATAGCCCCAGGCCTTAATCCTGCTCTGGGAAATGCTGATTACTAAGGAAGTTGAGAAGTCATATCACAGTGAAGTCAGGAAAATAAACAACATGTGCCGTTGGATGTTCAGCTGTCACTCTCATTTTCTGTGCCTGAAATGGTCTCACTGCCATTTAATTGTTTTCTGACTCACTCACCATTTGGGACCTTATTCATGAAAATGATCGACACTTTATCCACTAAACTTCATTATTGATTTTTTACCAAAACCTTCATTTATTTTTGACTATCTACAAATATATATATATATATATATATATATATATATATATATATTATCTCTTTCTCTCTCTCTCTCTATATATATATATATATATATACACGCACACATACACACACACATATATATATATATATATATATATATATATATATATATATATATATACACATATATATATGGGTCTACTTTGGTAGACTGAGTTTACATGATTCAGTTCAGTTTATTGCAGTTTCGGTGTTGTCATCTCTGCAGTTGTAATCTGCAGTCTTGGGTAAGTGTAAATTTGGACTATACATTTCCCAGGTCTGCTTGCACTAACTAATGCACCATCCAGTGCATGTAGTTTATTGGTTTACAAAGACAACAACATATACTCCATAAAAGGCACCCTGTGGAGCAGAACAAACACTCTGTATAATTAATAAGCTAAATGCAAAGTTTTTATCACAACTTTTTTATCTGATAGAATTAAGAAAATATTATTTCATTTGCACACAGTAGTAGCAATGTACTTCTTTATTGCCAACTTTTGTCCAGGCCCCCTTCAAGAAACACATTACACCAATTGACATTTGACAACCTTTATTAAATTTCCATAAAAATAAATGTTAATCAATATTCATTCATTTCAACCAAACATGATACAGGTGAAATAACATCCAAGTAAAATTATCTTAGGACAGGACAGTGTAAACCTGCTCATCCTGATCAGTAAGCAGCGTTCATACCTCCACTCACTTACTTATGAAGCAGCGTACAGGCTCACATCCATTACCCTTTATCGGTACTTATAAAACAGCATAACTGCTCACTTTCATTAACATTTATTGCATTAAACCATCAACCAAATAAGCAACTTCCTCCGCTTACTTATGTACTCAAGCAGCATAACCGCTCACTTTCCTTTCCAAACTTATTGAATTGACCATCCGGCATCAGAGGGGAAACAGAAGAGGGCAAGCCTGCCCCTCTTCTCTGCCCTGTCCAAACTAAACATAACCATATCCCCACTAATAAAAGAGGGAAGGAGGGCGGGTAGCAAGTTCATGCCAAAATGTGACTCCTATTCCAGTTACACTTTCCTAGCATCCTCTAAGCCCCTCCCTACCCCTACCTCACTTCGTCCCAAACCTTATCCATTCCTATTTAACCCTATCCTCACCCTATCCTCCCAAATCCTGCTACTCTAACTAACCTCCCACCTTGAAGATGTCCCTGGACAAAATGGTCTGTTCCAATCCTCAGTTGTCCAGGTCCCCTTCAAGAAAAACATTACACAGAATGACATTTGATGACCTTTATTACATTTCCATAAAGATAAATGTCAATTAATATTCCTTCATTTCAACCAAACATGATACAGGTGAAATAACATCCATGTAAAATTATCTCAGGACAGGACAGCATATCCTGCTCATCCTAATCAGTAAGCGGCATCAATACCTCCACTCACTTACTTATGAAGCAGATGACCCGCTCACTTTCATTACCCTTTATCGGTACTTATCAAGCAGCATAACCGCTCACTTTCATTACCATTTATTGCATTATACCATCAATCCAATAAGCAGCTTCACCCATTTGCTTATATACTTATCAAGCAGCATAACCCTCACTTACCTTACCATTTATTGCATTATACCATCAACCAAATAAGCAGCTTCCTCTGCTTACTTATGTACTCAAGCAGCGTAACTGCTCACTTTCCTTTCCAAACTTATTGAATTGAATATCCATGCACCAGAGAGGGAACAGAAGAGGGCAAGCCTGCCCCTCTTCTCCACCCACCGGCCTGACCAGGCTGTTCCCCCTCTCTGCAGCACACTTCCAGCAAACTAAACAAAATGAATGCATCCAGCCAAAAATCATTCGGTGTACCCTGTCCCCACTAACCAAGGTGGATGGAGTTAACTCCTAAAACCCTATCACATAGTAAAATAAACAATTACCGAAACAGCTGAAAACAAAAACACTGACCCTTCACCTATGCTAAGATAACCTAGCATCGCACTGCACATGACCTAAATAATCCTCACTTCATGACCAATGGCAGCTCTGTAATAACTTCAAGGGCATTATAAAAACCACGCAGAGTCAACTACATGCCATCATGCCACATTCCAACCCCATTTACCACCCAGTCCAATAATAACCAAATGAGTTCTCCTTAATGCCACAGCAATAACAATTCTAATGACTCCCTCATCATTACCAACCAAAACTATATCATTAAACTTCTGTTGTCTAAGAACCTTGCATCACACTATCTCTTATAAGCATTTTTTTTTAATGCAGGGCTTGTCCAGGATTTGAACTCAGGACCTCTCACACCCAAAGCAAGAATCAAACCTCTAGACCAAAAAGCCACTCCCATAAAATGGCCCAACAGTCATCATGGCATTCTAGCAACTCAACAAAACAGGCCATACTATTTCATTATTAAACCCAATTGCATACCATCATACCAATGAGATCTCTTTAGCGCAGGTGCAATATCAATCCAGACATTAAACCAACTAGCTTTTATAACATGAAATGGTTAAACAAACATCATGGCATTGTTAGCAGCTCAACCACCATCAGCCCTGTAAGTTCCATATTGGCAACTGGAAACAAACCATAATCCCCCAACAACCCCAATGAACCTCCTACACCAGCTAACACAAACACCAAAAGTAAAATAAATACTCCATGTCCCCTCAATCATCCTCCCTCACACAAGCCACTGACTCAACCCCCCCCCCCCCAGCTTATAAAGCTTATCAGATACATAGCCAAATCAACAAACTGGTCACCAAAACAATATAACATAACTAGCCAAATTAGCCACTACCTAAACTGCTGACTTTATAACACTAATCCCACTCCAGTGCTAAAATAACCAACCATAACCTTGCCTAACCTGTATATATTAACTAAATTGACACTCACCTAAGAACCCATAGTAGCTTACAATGATTCCAAATCGTTACCCTCCCAAATGTACCACCCAAAAATTGAACTCAAAGCCACGCAAATACAAATTCAAGAACAATTGCCCACTATCATGCCTAACTGAAACTCTGTTTTACTGCCCAATGGATGTAATATCCATATGAAATTTCCTTTTCAAAACCAATTTTAATAGCAATTCAACCACACCAACATCCCAATGTAATGAAAAAATATTTAATGTCATCATAGCATTTGCTAATCAACAAAAACACCCTACAAATGACTTCAATACACCCATTAAAGAGAAAAACACACCACATGAACTGTAGCCCAGTAACTTTCATTACCTACATCGACCCTCGACACACAAACTATCCTGTCAATAGCCACTGTCAGTTAATACTTACCCTATTAAACCTACCCTGACCCTACATGCCAATGAAACCCCAAACCTGGATTAAGTTTGCATACCATTATCACCTGTGTAACTATACTACTCATAGCTAACACCTCATTGACTGACTGGACTACCCAACCTTGATCCCAAAGCAGACAAATACCCAATCTTTCTCACCAACTCCTACCCAGGGCAACTGCAACACAAATTTAATCACTATGGCAATGCCCTACAATAAGCCATCCATATAAAGGGAGCTCCAGGCCCCTGCAACACCAATTAAACCAAACTATCAATGCCCTGCCATAAGCCTACCTTAAGAACATGCCTTGCTTAAGGCTTCCCACTTCTGCTTAACCACAAAGCTCCAGTTCCTGCAACATCCCCAACATACCTGTATACCTACCATGCCCCATAAAACTCAGCCTGCCTCTAAAAGTCATAGATACCTGGAAATTGACTCTACCCCACCTGTGGTACCCTGTACTCCCACCCAGCTTCACCCTGCCCCCATACCTTCTCCTCACGTGCCCCCACTACCTCCTATCTGAACCAACACTGACATACCTTTATGACCACAAAGTAAGATTACCTCTGACCTCATAGTGCCCACTCCTGCAACAGGAACACTCCAGAGCAGCACAACAACACAGCAGGATACATCACCTTCAAAAAACACTTCCTGCAGCACACTGCTCTAACCAACAGGACATCGACACTGCGACAGCCTCCATCTCCATTCGAACCCATCTCCTTCAGGAGACTAAGCGATGCCCCATCCACAGTGCCCCACCCTTGACATCAATGGGAAATACAGCCACATGCACTATGTAGTGAAGTTCTGCTCACTGCACCCAGAATACAGGGCCCGATCTCTTCTTCCCTTTGTTAGGCTATCAGAGCACCTTCATCTGCAAAGAAAATGAAATGCAAGTCATATGAAACGTCCTTCTCCTCCAAACACACTCAAAAAACTCCTCTAATTTTATCAGGCTTCTGAACACAAAGAAATAAGTTTTATATGCAATCCTCCCTATCCCCCTAAGCAACTGAATGAGTTAACTGATAGCATGTTGATTAGGTCATCACCCTAAAGATATTTCATAGTTCTAGTAAGCAGCTTCCTGCCAACCTTGGTCCCACCCACCTGACATCACGCTGACAATCCTAAAACCTCACCCATGCTGTGCATCGAATAGTAAAGGCTAGAACAAGGAAACCGTCCATGAGTCACGTCTCCTGCTATTAGCTGTCACATTAAGCAACAGCTCCATGCTTATATACACTGCAGTGACAAAGAGCTTTATGAATACAGCCTTATGGATTACCTATAAAATATTTAAAACCTGCAAATAAACCCAGAGTGATGTAAAATGTAGGAGTCAGCACTCTGGAATGTAAAGCCAAGGAGAACACCAACACCTACAGAAGTGAACAATACCATATCCTCAGAACCCCCTCTACCCATAAGAAAACTTAAACCCCGCACCTTGTGTTAGTCAAATTAAACACTTTATCCCTATGCTAAGCCCCTGGCTAATAAATAGTGACCTCCTTTAATTATTGGCCCTAGTAACTCAACAAACCAATGGAATGACCGGCTTGCCCAAGTAGATTTTTAAGCTCCGATATCTGTCATTGTTTCTGACTTCCACCCTCAGTGATTAGTCAGAACCACATCAGAAACTCAATGCAAAGATGAACAGAAAAGGATGAAAACCCTGGATATACTGCCAAATCTAAAGCATGTATATTATTTATTTATTTATTTATTTTATAATAATGACAATATTTACACCTTAATTGCAATGCATATATTTAAAATGCAGGACTAGCAAAACATCCGATCCCTAAGCTACACTGCGGCAACAGCCCCCTCCCCACTAATAACACATGCATCTGAATTGAAAAAATACACATTACAGATGCCCCTGTCACAGACTACAAACCTGCTTAAAAGGCTAGTCCCTGGGCCGGTTTTTTTTTTTTTGACTTACAGCTTATGCCAAGACTATCACCCACCAAGAATCAGGGATGCAAACTACTGCAATAATAGACAATTGAGTGATCAGTTCCCCTTAATGCTGACCTCCTTCCTCCAAATGCCTCCCCCAAACAGTTTGTTAAAGCTACGGCATACATTTCGACCTCCTACAACAAGCAATCCAGACAAAGCCATCAGCAGTGAGGTACAAAGGCTCCAAAAGGTATGACATCTTTAACTGAAATGATAGTCTATTTCCTGATCTTCACCATCCATGAATTGCCAGAAAACCATGGCATTATGAGAAGTGGACCAAAAGTGATGCAAAATCAGGACATTCCGCGAAAATCTCTCAAACCTCTCCCTTCCCCGCCATTGCTGTTTAACCCGCATGCACAGACCTTCCAGCTGCTTGTCTCACACCCCAACCCACAAAAACACTTGGTGAACAGTCACTTTGCCTTAAGTAAAATGAAGCACTCAGCACAAATTACTATTGCTGACCGGCATGTCAAAAGCCTCATAAACCACCGTACTTGCAGCATAAACAGCCTAGCTGCTACAATGAAGCTCTGCCTAGTATTTTATTTATTCCATCTTTATTTTCCTTATTCTTACCTCTCCCCCCCATGCTGTACATATACCATAGCCCTCTAACAGCAAGGATAATCAAATAAATGAGCCACTCGGCTCAACTGCGAAAGTAAACCTGCAGTTATACATGCTAAGAAAGTCAAGCAGGCTTCCCTATGTAATCCTGAACCAGCCTGTCCTCAAGCTCTCAACTTCATAGCGCAACAATTCCGGGAAAAGTCTAAATAATGGAGGGACAACTCCCCAAACCAGGATGGATTGTAAATATTGCTCCTATAAATATAAAGTCACTAGAAGAATTAACATGTGTTGTAGGATGTCCGAAACTTTATGAAGCCCTATTTGCTTGATCCTTAGGTATTCCGGAAAACCAGCCTTTATAAGAATAGACAAACCTTATGACAATGAGGACAGTTGCAAGGTAAGCCCGATCCCCATGAGGGCAGTTGTGAGGTAAGCCCAATCTCCTTAATGCCATGCTTATGCTACCGTGCATGCACAGGGACAACTTCTACCCTACGGAACTCATACACTGCTCCCTCAGCCTTAAACACTAGTACATACACTCCTGAAATAGTCCCACTTCATGGATTATAGTGCTGTTCAGGCTGGTCAACTTCATGCATCCGAACAGTTAAGCGTAACCAAATAGAATGGGAGAGGAGCTAGCAATGTGAAAAGTGTCAACCATAATGAGCATCTGAAATTGACAGACACCAGAGATCCAGAACCCCCGCATCTCAGAAAATCCAAGCCGGTGCAAAACTCTGTCACTCTATCCACTTTATAAACTTGTAAGAATGATAATATTGTAGCACCCTTGCCTATTTTTATTCCGATTGCTTGATCTACTAGACCAAGCAAGAGCTAACACTGCAGCTCACATACATGGATGGAATCCTCACATGCGGGAGCTACTCAGCCCGTGAAAACACTGCAACCAAGCACTAACCCACCAATGATAACTCCACCCTTTACTATTCTCACATACGGAGCATATTGATAAAATAACATTAGCCTGAGTGTATCAAAAGGGATGCACTTTATCACAGAATAGGTCCAATTTCACTATTATCTGTCAGAAATCTAATGTGTGTGAAATATCTGCATGCCAAGCATGTGTACAGTGCACTCTGTTGACAACATATGTCCAAGCCTGGGAAAAGCCCCTTGTGGCTTCAGTGGAAATGCATTAGCACAACAAATGCTATGACGGAAGAAGGAGCCCTCCAGACCCTACTGGAACACAGAACCCTGTGCCCCCACCCACCAGCCAGCTGACAAAAAAAAAAAAATAAATAAATACTACCACCAATATGAAAATACTTACCTGCTATACCCAACCACTAAAGTAACCCAAGGCCTACCTGTTCTCCAGGAGTCCCCGCCATATACCTACAGGTTGCCTTGGACGTCACTTACTGTAGCAAGTTCACGCCAAAATGTGACTCCTATTCCAGTTACACTTGCCTAACATCCTCTAAGCCCCTCCCTACCCCTACCTCACTTCCTCCCAAACCTCATCCATTCCTATTTAACCCTATCCTCACCCTATCCTCCCAAATCCTGCTACTCTAACTAACCCCCACCTTGAAGATGTCCCTGGACAAAATGGCATGTTCCAAACCTCATTTACTGAGATGGAAACATTTCAGCAATGAAATATATATGAATGTCAGAGTAAGCCCATTATAATACATAAGCCTATGCAGAGACTATCAGATCATATGACAAAAAAACCTAAGAATAAATTGCATTGAAAGAACAAAAACATGTTTATCTATTATGTTTACCAAAATAATACAGAGAGGAGATACACTCTACTGTAGCGATGTCCAATATGCCGAGTTTGGTTATTGATTAATCATGCCTAGTTTTCCTAAAGCAAGCTTTGAGTGAGAGGATTATTGGTTAAGCATGCATGAATTGTCACTGCATATGCCAAGCAGAGCTGCTGTTAATGGATATGACTATGAATAATCTGTTATGGAAATAATAGTTTCTGCAATATAACAACTATCTACCTGTCTGCTATAAGCATCATGACATTGTGACAGTTATAAGAACTTATGTACTGAAGAAGTAAGATGTAAAATTCAACCTACCTTAGCAACATAATTTAAAGTAAACCATACATCTTTATAGCCTAGTGGGGAAAAAGTTTACATACTGTTAGGCTAGCCTGGACAAGGAGGGTAGTGAAGTATATGTAAACTTCTCAATATTTGGTATAGGGGAGGACTAAAGCCAATGTACCATGTTTTCATTTTTGGTGATTAGCATATCCTTAACTAGTATGAAACTGAAATCACTATCCTGGGTAAGTATTTTGTGTCAATGTACTGCTTGATTCAAGAACAACAAGGCTTTTACATGTGAAATCAAGAAGTGAGAGAGACAACTGGTGCATTTGAGAGTTTTTTTTTTAATTTGCCTTGAAATGTAATTTTGTTAATACAAACACTGGACAGATATAGGGCTTAGCAGTACTTGCCATTAAAATCACAGATGTCTCAGAAGGGGTAGCAGGAGCACAATGCTGGAGAGTGATACACAAATTATACATCGATTTGAACAATTTAAATTACGTAGGACATGATATGCTCCATTGGTCCTAGAGAATGTCACAGAGCCCTTAGAGTGATGTGTTACATAGATGATTCCACATTACCCATACAATGCTGCACTCCGTGGGTCATGAAGAATGCCACAGTATCCATTAATAGGTGTGCTCCATTGAGTATTGATAATGACATATTCTACATTATGCTGTATGCTCCTTGGATCAAGGAGCATGACATCATACCAATACTCTGCTGTGCTTCTTGGGTCAAGGAAAATGACACAATACCCATTCTCTGCTATACTCAATGGATCACAGAGAATGACATACCATACATTAACAGATGTCCTTTATGGGCCATTAATAATGACACAGTATGTATTACATGATATGTTCCATTGGTTGTGGGAATGAGACAATACCCATAAACTGGTGTGCTCCATGATTCATGGATGATCCCACAGTATCCATATAATGTTGTACTACATGGGTCAAGGAGAACACTGTTCACAGTCACCTCAGTGTATTAACGCATTATGCTTTTGAGATTATGAACATAACTAAAAAATGCCTTTTAATTGTCTTTGGCTTGGGTAGCTATTTCAGCCTCAGATGTGGCTTTGGTTCATTTTATTAAGCTCCTGAGAAGTGTGTTTATTTTTCTGACAAGGGGTCTAGCATTGTAGAAGTTAGTCTTCTTACTTTTGGTCAAAATGTATTGTCTATTATGTATTATGACTTATGTAAATTTTTGTTCCATTATATACTTTTTTTTTTTTTTAATTTTTGTTCTTGGAGCTTTTCTCCCCAAGTCTCCACTAAAATGGGAACCTTGGACTCAGTCAGACTTTTTCAGAAAGGAAATGTCAATAAATAAATAAATATATAAATACTCTGCAGTGCTCTGTAAGAACTGAAATAAATATTTTTATCTTTTAATTACCCGGAGCTGTGAAACCAAGTGCCAAATATATCAATTTCTCCTTTATATGCCAAATCTTTTTGTAACGTTCAGAATAAAACTTGGTACACACTATAGGTGTAATAAAGGTAGTTTATTATTTAGTAGCAGTATACAATGGAGGTAGATGCAGTAACTTAGATCTGAACAAGTCTTATACTGATGAAATGAACCAGACTGACTTATACTGTCCTTTGTAATTCTGAACTCAGAATTGTTCCTTTCTTCTAATGGAAGAATTACACCATTCATTATAGTTTATGGACATTTACTGGCTTCTGAAAATCTGTACTCCATCTCCTCTGTATCCAAACTGAACTGCTGCCCTCAATCTTCTAAGTATATCATCTGAAATGACTTCTGCCTGGCAAGCATCTCTCATATCATTAAAACCCTGTACATTTGATACAGGTTCTAGACATCCCTTTAACCTTGGTTCCCAAGGCTTTTACCATCTAAACAAGATCAGTTTTTGTACCAAATCATCTGCACACTCTGTTAGCACATTTCATCATTATCAGTGCTTTGGCTTGAAGGATATTTCATTGCCTTCATCTTTATCCTTCACTGAAACATTCCATTCTATTGAAACTTCACTTGCTGAAACTGCATGTAAAATATAAAATATAGAATGAAGATATAGGCCTGCTTTAATATGGCTGTATTTCCAGACCTAGGCAGAGAGAATACTCTATTTATGTAATATTTATTCTGGCAAAATATATTTATTACATATTACATACTCCATGAGTCACTGAAATTGACACAGTACCTATTAACTGGTGTGCTCCAGAGACCATGGAGAATGACACTGTACCCATAATCTGGTGTGCTCCATGAATTAGGTGTAATGACACAGAATCCATTAACTGAGGTACTTTATGGTTCTAGGGATTAAAATGGTGGGATGAGTGAAGCAGTACAAAGGAAAGATTGATTCTACCTAACTTAGTGTACCAAAACTCTGTGTGGAAAGGATTTTATCAACACTGAAAGTATTTGACAGGTTCTGACAGATTCCACTTAACCTGCGAAGCATGAAACTGACAACTGTCACTACTACAGTGTAGTTTCTGTTTGTGTCCTCTTCCTTGAGGGACTACCACAGATTTTGAGATATTCCATTTGGAGATGAATACTGCTTTTAAAGATCATGAAGGTGCTGTTATTGTAATGGATGGTATCCTTGTCTTTAGTCCAGATATATATACGTATATACAAATATTTCAAGTATGGGCATCAATGCCCTTCTAGCCTGCCGATATACCAAAATACTTGTTCCCATAAAGTGTCCACGCTCTTCTTAAAAATGTCTAATCTAGTACTTGCTTTAATGTAATTTGATAGTCTGTTCCATGTATCAGCTCCTTTTGAGAGCCAAGTAGTAAACTTATTCCTATTGAATCTTCTTTTTAGGTTGTCTGATGATTCTCTAATACTTTTTGATAATACCAAGCATTCCCAGCCATATTTGTCTCTAAATTCCCTATATACCTAAATAAAATCTAACCTTAGATATCTATAAGAAACACTGTACATGTTCAGATATTTTAGTCATTCATAATAACTTAAATTTTCAGGGTGCCTTTTAGATAATCGAAAGTTCAATTCATCTAACGGCACTTACATTGAAAATGCCATTCATCTAACTGTTCATAGTGAGATCGTAGTACAGTGAAGATCATTAAATTTGCCCTTTCCTCACTGTAGTGCGATCTCAGAGTTGGTATATATAATTAGTGGGGGGTGTGGGGGGCACAGCCCCCAAAAGAGTAAATTCGATGAACAGCATTTTAGATTTAAGTACCGTTTGATTAACTTACTTTTTGATTATCTAATATAAACCCAAATGTTCACATCCATGGATGCCCTTGGTATATTTCCACTGTACTCATTCCACTTTATAGATGCTTGTTTTCTTATAAGGTTTCCATATTGTTATTCCATATTTAAATTTGGGTCTAATGTAACTAACAAACAATGACCTCATCTATTCTGATTTTCTAGACTTTATAAATATTTTTATTCAACCTATAGTTCTATAACTATTATTAACCAATTGGTTGATATGATTAGAAAACTCAAGCTGGATCTACCCATATACCCAGATCCTTAAACGAATCTACAGCTTCAACCACTTTGTGTTGCATTAAATATTCAACTTTCAGTTTATGTCTCCCAAATCTCATATGCTTAGTTTTTGATGTATTTATCACCATATTATTCTCCTATGCCCAAATGGTCAATTTAGCCAAGTTCTTTTGCAGACATGTCTCATCTGTGATACATGTAGTCAGTTTACCCAATTTAAGGTCATCTGCATACAGTCTGTAGATCACCTCAGATGAAAATGTTAGGTCTGAAAGATACAGTATGTAATTAATGGCCTAAGACAGAGCACTGAGGAACACCCTGACTGTAACCAAGAATTTCACCTGTCCAATTGCTGTATGACACTTGCCATGTCCCATTTGTAAGCCATGCAGCTATTCATCTAATCAAGAGTACATTGATACTTAGTTGTTCTAATTTATTAATCAGAGTTTTGTATATGACCCTGTAAAACGCTGAAGTTAAATTGATATAAATTACATTACAGCATTTTTTTTATTTATAGCTGTTATTATATTGTTAGAGCATCATGTTACAGGTGGTAATAGATCTATTTTCAACATATGCATGCTGATATAAAGTTTCAAGTCCCAAACTATCCAGTTCTGACAATAACTTATACAATATTACCTTCTCCATTATTTTTCCACAACATGAAAGTAGACGTAAGGGTCTATATAACTCTGGGTTTGTCCTACTCCCCTTTCCCTTAAAGACAGGTTTAATAAGCACATCTCCAATCTTGATGACTCTCCCCATATGTATATGACCTAGTCAATAATAAATATAATTGGTACTGCAAGTTCTTGCTTAAGTGTTCTCATGTCATTAATACTAATTCCATCTCCTCCCTGTGCTTTGTTTGGATCCAGTTTGTGCAATTCTTTTTCAATATAATTTAATTTGATTCCAGTATCTGAAGTTACCTGAATGTCACTAGGACAACTTATGACGCCCTTTGTGGAACCAAACTGTTATGCATAAGATTTTGTAAATATATTTATAATCTGTTGTGTCTGAGAATAAATTTTAGAATCTATACGCAGTTTATCAAATTGCATGTATTTAATCCTTCCACGTCTTATGTATCTATAAAAAGTATTCCTGTTATGCTCAATATCTTTATATAAAATTTCTTCAAATTTTTCCTTGATCTTGTCTCACACTATGCTTAATATGTTTGTCCAGCTTGTTTATTTCAGTTTTCAAAGTTGTATTTAAACCTCTCTTTCATTTCTTATATTTTTTGTCTTTCACCTTAATCAGGTGTATTGTTCTTATGGAAACATTTCCCCCTAATGTTGTATGTCTAGCTCCTGATGTTAAACATTTTTTTTTTGCAGTCAAACAATTTGTCTTTCAAAACTTTCCACATTCCATCTGCAGTTTTTCCACTGAACACCTAACTCTAGTTAGTTTTCCATAGTGACTGTTTCGCTTCCATATAATTTGTAATTAATCTTCTGTGCATTTGTTTAGATTTCAGTTTGGCAGAATTATCTAGCAATGTTCAGAGGCAATCTGTGCCTGACGTATAAAGCCATGTCCAAACTGGAATTAATGGACATGCTGCACCTCAGAAAATCCAAATCCCATCGAGCTACACACTCAAGAGACTTGAACCTCAGCACTGAAATAAATAGGACATGCTGGAGGGACAGATTCATAACACAGAGGCTCCCTTCACTCTGGAATAAAATCCCAGTCCAGGTTAGGCAGAGTCCCTCATTGACTCTCTTCAAGAGGAATCTTGATGAGTGGATGGGAGATCGTAGGTTTACCCCGGGTATCACTTCTGTGTCACTGTTAGACAGAGGCACAGTATACTAACCTTGAAAAAGGGCATAGCAAAATAAATTTAAAATGGGTGGCGAAAGCCAAACACATTCTGGCTAGGCTTATAAATGCCCTAGGGCAGATAGCCTTGTATGAACCTATGAACCTATGAACCTATGAACAAATTAACCTTTATATCTCCATGATCACTACACATCAATGGTGTTAAAACTTCACTTGGAGTAACAGTAATTTCTTTAGGAACACAAACAATGTTTAGCATGTTCCATTTCCTGGTAGGTGTTTTTCACAATCTGAAGCAATTGTTATTCCAAACATATGTTGTAAATAATTTCCTTACTAACACTGTTGAATCAATATTATTCCAATCTGCTTCTGATGAATTAAGTCCCCAGCGAAGTTTATTCTTCCCTCCTGTGTTTCATGCAAGAAATGTATTTATTCCTTTAGGTTATTAGCACTTGACTTTGGTGGTCTATACACTCCGACAACTGTTATATGTTCCAGGGCTGCCTTTATTGTCACAGTCTATACTATTGGTGTTATCACTGAACAAATAATAACCACATGTTTCATAACTTTCTTTAATCCCTATCATACAACCTCCACCTGATTTTTTGTTAGAATGTCTGTTACAGGAAAAACATTTATACCCTGACATAACTGGTTTCCAGTCATTGTTCTTTAATCATGTTTCACAAAAAATAGCAACATCAATCTTGTGGAACTGTAGCAAATTTTCAAAAAAAAAAAACTTTATTATTAGTGCTACTAGCATTAACCATTAGAGATGCATCAGATGCTGTTGTCTGTGAAATGTAAAATTTTCGACATGGCAAAAATCCTGCCCAGTTTTTGTCAAATGTTGCAAAATATCTACTGCAAAAATTCTCTTCCTTAATCTTGATAAATGTATGCCATCCTGTCTGAACACATGTGCCCAAAACTAGGCTTGGATGCTCTACACATTTCCAATTTTTAAAACAGGACATTTTTTCCATGTATGAATTTACGCAAAAAATATTTTAATTCATTGTAACCTGACGACTCTTTCTATATGTGATTTGTGCAAAATATCTCCTAACACCAGTACAAGCTGTACTATCTAAAAGGACTGTATGTTCCCAACTAAAAGTCAGAAAATCCTTGCGGACGAGGTCATTTGCACTGACATGAATAAAAACAGATCCGTACTACTTTACAATAAGGTATCCCAAGGCTTGTCCCACATTTTCTATTTTTGCTCTTGGCAAGCATAACACTATTCAATGTTCATTATCTTCTTTGCAAATGTGAGTATCAGCTCCACTAATAACAGAATCTCGAATTATAATAGTAACTTTTCTAACCAGATCTGAAGGATCTTCAACGTCTAATACTGTAATATCTGCTGTATCAGTTGTTACAAAGGAATGATTATCATCATCATTAGTCTTATTAATCCAACTGTTTTCATTGTGTATTAAATTTGCATTCTCATCGAACTGGCTTTGTACATCCACATCTTGAGCAATTTATTCAGCATCTGTCTTTCTTGTCTTTTTTTTTTTTTTTTTTTTTACAGTAATGTTCTTCAATCCTTCCATGTTCAGTTTTGGTTTCTTCCTTTCACTTGCCCCTTGCCTCTTTTTTCCACCTTCTCTTTTGGAAAAATGATACCTTCTTCTGTAGACTGAAGGTTTTCTGACAGAAAAATGTTATCATTCCCTGTAATTTGTTTTATACATAACAACGCAGTATCATTTTTAGTACGTATTTTCTTTCAGTTATAGACATTTATCAGTTTCTTCTTCTTCCTTATTTGCTGTGAACTTCTTCCTTTCTTTCCTTCTAAAAATGTGGAATCCTCAGATTGCCAAATACTTGCATCCAGAATCCCAAAGTTGTCAGGGGCATCATCTTGTTTCATAGAGGTTGAATGATCTTTACAGACAATAGACACATAATCTCCTAAATGTGGTCTATTTGCTCTTTGCCTAACATTATTTATCTTACCAGTCCGGTCATTAATGTATGTAACAACAGTTTTCCAAGCCATGCCAGTTGCACAAGTGCAATCATCATCAGTAAGTCCAGGTATATTTCTAATAATGGTAAGCAACCCTTCCAACTTTTTAAAAGGAACACAGGTCACCAGTGTTGTCAGGTGTTACATTTAAATATGCATATCATTTCTTGCACTGTGTGAAAAAATGAAAGGCTGCCAGCCCAGCCAGATAGACCCCGGGATTCATGAAGCTTGCGCCAGGCACAGGCATAGCATAGGTGGTATAATGCCAAATATGGCCGTCGAGTGATTCAGGTACGATCCAATTCCACGTGCACTACCGGCGTACGCCAGAACTGAGCAGCCCTCAGCTTAGGTATGCTAATCACCCCATACACAGTGTTGCACCATGCAAATGAAGGCGTATAGTGATTCATGAAGTGGTGCAGGCATAGCGTAAGCCCACGGAAATGTAAACAAAAAAACACAGTTTACATTTTCACAAACAGAACATCGGAGCTATGGAAGCGGGCCAGACCCATGTATCACAAAGTTAACATATGCCAATGGTGAAATACACAGCCAATGGCATAAGAAAAGATGCACCACACCTAAAAAAGCAACATTTAATGTCATGTCCACAGTAATGCACAGCACAACCGCAGGGCATGTGTGCAGAAACTGTAACATAAAGAAATAATATAAAAATGTCATAAAATCGCAACGTAATACAAATCAGGTTTACACCATAATACACAATGTTAGGCATGGAACACCACAACCAAGGTGCAAGGGTTGCTAAGGGCCTGCGATAGTGTCCGGCGTGGTAACTATGAATTAGTAGTCAATGCCATGCAAATGAGGCAGATAATACTGAATCGCAAATGTCCCGCTGGATGAAGGTTGTACTATACGGCGCAGCGGTATAACACCGAGGAGTGGCTCAGAGGACATACATGACATCAGCAGAGGGGTGTGCCACCGTAGCAGTAAGCACATTGGAGCAATGCAAATCTGGCCTGTCCATTGCTAAGTGAAGCTGCAGGACAGGGGTGGTGAGGAAGGTATAGAATTGTTTAGCTGAGAGCACACATGGTGCCCAAAAGCGCATGTGTACAGGGATGAAAACGTGCCCGAAACCCAATAATCGGATGCACGCGCCGCTATCAATAGCACAAACAGGAAGGTCAGGGGAAGAAAAGAAGGAAATGCTGAAGTAGGGTAATTGGAGTACTAATGAGCAATCAACACCAATCAACTCACGATGGCCAATCGACGGCAGCTGACAAGTCTGCTTGCAGAAACCTGCAAAACAGGATAGGGGAGGCATTGGAATGCAAAGAACGGAGGGGAGGCATTGGATTGCAAAGATAGGAGACCTGACACAGCAGAGCAAAGCAAACTGACAGTAGACCAGCAGTAGCACACATAACGCAAGATACGCCAGGTCCAGGAAAGTACAAATGAAAGTAGGCTGCTGGATGCATGCCAGAAAATGGTAGGTGCAACGTGCAGAAATGTAAAGGGAAGGTCAAGAGGTAATCTACGGCAGCCAAATGTAATTCAACACCAAAGGCACCACAATAGTAGTTCTGGTAGTAAAACACATAAGATACCCTGTAGCTACGATCGTACATACACACCCTATGACATCATCGGTGTTCACAGCACAATAGTATAAAGTGTGAAAGCACCCTACACACACCTGTGTATTCCCAAACACTGCACCATAGGTGTAAACACACGGGGAACTTTTAAAATGTACATGTTGGAAGCTGCCATAGCTGTGATTCATCAGCATGTGTTAGAGACTGACGGTGCTGTGGAGGATGATGCTGACAACCACCGCAGGCCTCGGAGGAGAAAGAGAGTGTTCAGACCAAGTGTAACCTACCAGGGGCTACATGACCTGGAGATAGTAGAGTGTTGCAGGATGGACAGGGACATCTTACAGCAAATAGTGGAGCTGTGCTGGCCATGCCTGAGAACCAGAAACAACAGAGGGGAACCCATCCCAGTGGACACGAAGGTATGTGTAAGCCTACGAATACTGGCCACAGGTACCTTTCAAAGGCCAACTGGAGATATAATGGGGATCTCACAGGCATCAGCATCCAGGGTACTACACCACTTCCTGGATGCCATGTTACCACATGCCAATGAGCAGATATACTTCCCCCAAACTCAGGAGGAGTTGGCCAGCAATATGCGCCACTTCCACCGTGTGGCCCACTACCCGGAGGTACTGGGTGCGATAGACTGCACGCACATACAAATCAAGTCACCAACCGGTGAGCATGGTAGGTGCTACATAAACCACAAGGGATTCCACTCCATCAACTGCCAGGTTGTGTGCAATGCCCAGGGCATTATCATGGATGTGTGTGCTGGCAGCCCTGGAAGCTACCATGACTCCCATATCTGGCATGCCTCACAGCTGTATCAGGTATTTGTCAGGGGGTACATCCCACATGGCCATCTTGTGGGGGATGCTGGCTATGCACTGGAGCCGTGGATGATGACTCCCATCAGAAATGCACACACACCCATGCAAGAATGCCATAATGAGGCACATGCACAAACCAGAATCATCACAGAGCGTGTGTTCAGGATGCTGAAATCACGGTTCCGGTGCTTGGATACATCTGGTGGAGCCTTGCATTACTCTCCAGGCACGTGTGCCCCCATCATCATAGTATGTGCCATGCTACATAATATGATCCTGCGGAAGCAGCTGCAGCAGGGACAAAATGGTGAAGGCCCTCATAGCCCACTGCAATTGCCAAGGCCATTACAGGCACAGAGGGATTCAGACCATGAACACACTGTGCCAGCCCCAGTAGGCAGATGGAGGCTTGCCCAATATGCCTACGCCTTGGCAAAGAGGGAACATATAGCACATACTCTGACAGTGTAGGCCCCTACGGACTGACACCTCCCCACCTGCACACACAGTAAAATGGATGGCACACAAACAATGTATAGGTGGCCCAATGTGTGACTCCTACATAGGCAGCCCTCAAACATTGTACACACAACAGCTAGTGGAACACGGGATGTTCAAACCTGAACAGTACATGAGCCTATCAGCATATGGTGGTGCTGTGTGCCTGTCACGTTCCCCGCCAGATTTTATATATATATATATATATATATATATATATATATATATATATAGGTATAGATATATATATATATATATATGTACACATATATGCATATATATAATACAGATAGAAAGGGTAATAGAGTGATATATGTTGATATATATGGATTCAGCGATATCTGCAAATATATATAGATAGGTCAACGACATTCAAAACACCTTGGAGGTACAAATAAATAGGATACCGCCAACTATGGAATGTGTAACATACCGACATGCGTAACCATGAGGCTGAAAAACCGATAGAACACAGTACCAGAACAGTACAGCCGTGAGTAATAGTATGATGATATGAAGGGACATTTAGTCACTGCTGCTGGTGTTGCGGTCCACGTAGGTACTATGTTCAACTGTGTTTGTGAGTGCCGTAGTCTGTGTATGTGTGCGTTGAGGGTGCCGTGTGCATCTCCGTGTGACTGTAATGTGTGTGTGTGTCCGCAACATGTGTCTGTTAGTGCCAAGTCAGAGGTAGATCAGTACGGTAGGTGTGGGTATAGCTAGCCATAGGCATACGGTTACCAGCTGTCTCACAGTAGGAGGGACAGCCCCACCCTGGGCAGGTGAGTCCTGACATAAAACAGTACAAAGGGCAAATGTCCAAGATTTTAGGACATTAATATGTCCCATATATAATGTAATAGTCGTATTTAATAGTTATGCCTGTATGTAAGAAACGTAAATGTTACATGCAATATGATAAGTAGCCAAAGTCCCACAACAATAGGTATGTATTGAGGATAAAAGTATGTGCTAACCTGTGTACTGACCATGGCTACGTGTTGGCCTGTAAACACTGCTGTGTGTCCCGCAAGTGTCCAACAATGACCATATGAAAAGGTGGCAACCCATGGCAAACAGGTTCTTTTACCAACACAACCGCAATGACTGCAAATATCTGGGACAGAAATACAAGGGATAACTGTCACTTGCACATATCCCTTCATATATCGCTGCAATTCCAGAGGTATATAAGTATCAACCTCACCTGCAGACAATATAGAAACCAATTAACAATGGCCCAATGTACAAACCCGTAACCTAAGTCTACTAACTGTTAGCTCTCTAATTAGGGACGGAGCCCACACACATATATATGGAATATGTAGAAATGCAAGCCCCACAAACCTGTATATGCTATATACACCCACCGATATCCCCCACACTAGAAACTAAAGCAATACAGACTGTAATAGCAGCACAAACATCCAGTCAGTCAATTACATCTGCAGAACCCTCAACATACCGTGTGAGAGACACAATTAAAGGCTTCATGCAAAATTGCAGGCGTTGTATAATGGAACAAACAGTGATGTTACAGGTTTTGTTTGCAATAGTCCGTTATCAGACGTTGGGATGACAGGTACACCCACATGTTGAACCACATACTCTAGCTGTCACACACAATCCACGGGGGACATGAATCCAAAGTATACTTGTCTCCATGTATAGCAGTTGCAATTACACATAACAAAACACAATACAAGCCGTCTCCCCGAAGGTAGGACAAATAGGCAACGCCCAAGTGGAGAATTCAATTATACCCCACTGTTGCAGCATAATTGGTGAATGTAGTAGTTGCACAGCTGATATGCAAGTAATTAGTCACTCAGGAACACCAATTGGTGGGATGAAACCACATGTTACAGGTATCGACATATATATGGATGACTTGCCAGACATTCAAACCGTATGCTCATACCGAATACCAGTTGAAACACTGTGAGAGAGATAGAGTCGAAACTCCGTAACGATAACAAGGTATGTAGAACACCCGATATGTAAGGTTATGTATATCATGATCTGTATTAATTAGTTTTACTGTATGTATAGACTGGTTTGCATTAATTAAATGTGTCCGCAATGCATAAAGTGGAAAAAGGTATTTATGTAGTGATGTCTTGCTGAGCATACTAACGCTTGTAGAAACTGTGCGTCCAGCAGTGGGCCACAAGGTACACATCACAGACACCACAAGGGATGCTACACGAGGGCTTTAAACAGAACAATGTCATACAACCCGCCATCAGTGGTAGGGTATGTCCAACAAGTATGTGCCATAGCAGGGAATAGTATATGTTGATATACTGTCACAGCACGCATGTGTATGGGCATATAACATCAATGACATATCTAAGGTGGTCCCACTGTGCAAGTATGCTTTGCATTATGGGATACTATGTGAAATATGTGTAATGTATAGTATTGTAGGTAGATTTGACAGATATTCTACACAGCATAACAGGCATATCATGCATACCAAAGGTATCGTCTATTGGCATGTACAATAACAGGATACATATGGCTTATAGGCATGGGACATTGTAATAGCATGATAGCTAATCTAAATGGAAGGGCTACCAAGTAACCATGCACAAAGGACATGTAATAGCTTCACAGGTGCATAGTGGGGTACTATGCAGTCTGGCAAGTCCATGTGTAAGCACAACTACAGTGTTCACACCAGTGGCACCTCTCTAGGGTAGTGTCCTGTGAACAGCAGAGACATGTGTCACCTGCACCTCTGCACAGTACAGCCACTGCAGTGATCCCATGCCTACATGTGTCTCCCAACTACCAAGGGAGGTATCACATGAACAGTGCTACTGAGTGTCCCTGCGTGATGTACATAGGACTCATGTTCCAAAGCATGGTGAGTGTCCAGTTTGGGAATATAGCCCTCAAGCACATCCCACTCATTGTGGCATGTGTGCACATATCCATGAGCAGGTTGCTCACAGTGGCTTTTGCTTATGTCGCGTATGAGGAGTATATCCATTAATAATGTTGTGGACATGGGCCCTGTCTGATCAGCAGAGGTCACCCCTGAGTATGTAGTATGCAAATGTGTACAGATGTAGTGTCCGTAGTGCAGCCGCATACTTAAACTGTCGGAGCTCAGTAAACGTCATGGCGTGTTAATGTTGTGGTTTGTAAAGCTGTAGCTGTTGTGTAAGGTACACCCTAAATGGGGTGGTGTACCCTTGAATGTGTGTAGAAGTCTTGAGTTCAGAGGTACAATGGGTGCCTATGTACTAGCTACACACCCAGTACAGATAAGTGTGGCCCTGTAGAAGGATATCCACGCCACAGTGGCAATACAGTAACCACAGGAGTGGGTGCGACATATGTGTGTACTGCAAACATGTACAATGTGATACGTATGTAGGGGACTACCACCCATGTGATAGTCAGTGGGTGAATGGTGTAATGCAAAGGTGATGTTCATGCACCTTGTGTCATGCAACTTGACGCCATGATAGTCATATCAGGTATCTGTCACAGTGACACCCATATGGATGGAGTCAGTATCAGCTGGTGGAGCAATCATGGCACTTTGTATGCAGGGGTTTGTAAAGCTAGGCAGGAAAAGTCCCCTGTGCTAGCCTGTACCGCAGGGAAGCATATACTGAACATGAGGGGCCCTATGACTGAGGACTGTGGTATGCCAAATGTAACTGAAATGCAGTAGGTACTATGGTATGCTGGCCTCACTGTGTGTGTCCTGTCCATGAGCCACATTGCATAACATCCTGAGACATAGGGTACGATGTGCAGGTGGATGAGTATGTTGTCAATACCAGAATGGAGAATAGTGCTGAAAGGCAATGAGAGGACAATGTAGGATGTGTGGACTCCCGTACCATCAGCAACTTCCCTGGTAACTGTATGAAAGGAGTCCGCCAGGTGTAGGGGCCATGCTCTGGCCCTAATAAGACCAACCCGGATGGCATCAAAGGACGGGAGCCCAACAATGTCTCTGTGAATGACGTCCTTGATGATGTGCCCCATAGCCATGCAGAACAGTCCAGTCAGGTGTGTAGGACTATAGTCCCACTCGTGCATTGTGGTGCCACCTGTGTGTAGTGTGATAAATGCTGCTGTGTGCCATTAAGGGGCTACAATGTCTGAAACAAGGCTATTACTGAATATGGTGGCCTAGTGGGGAGACATGTCATTCAGAGGTTTGTGGACATCACAGCCTGGGATGTTGGAAGGTGACATGGGGCCAGTGTCCCAGGACATATAGAGTGCAGGTTAGTACTGTGTAGGTGTGACCACAGGGACACCACAATGTTCCTGTATGGATTGTGGCCCTGTAGTGAGTGAGAGGGTGTAATGTTAGCATTGAATCCATCCTCCAGCATGTTGCCGACATCACCTGGGTCTGTAATGTTCCTGAGTGACTAATGTATGTGACAGCAGATGTGGGTATTGCCATCAACTACTGCCATATCACCATGATGCCTGGTGGTACACCCCGGAATGTGTCGCAGTAATGTTTACGTAGCTAGTCTTGGAGTAAGTGATGAGGGATCCTGTGGCCCTACCAAGGCTGACCAGTGAGCTACCCCACCCATGGGAATGTACACCACTGTGCAACAGCCTACACCTGTTGTTGTACATCATATGTCCATGGAACATGCCCACCAGAGTGGCATCTGTTATCTGGTGTGTACCATCATGGCTCTGTGTGGAATAGCATGTCCCATGCAGTTGTGTACATGCTAATGAAGTGCACTGGGGTATGTTTCAACATTTGTATGTGCATCGTCCATCTGCACGGGTGTCATGACGTTAACAACCGCTGTCCGAAGACGTCTGTAGTAGGTGTTGTAGTACTCATGTACTGTGTATGCTGTGATGGATGTGGTGCCAGGATGTGTCTAACAAGGTTGATTAGCATATGTTCGGAATCCACCAATGAGGGGATAACCCCAGGTGTGTAACACCAGTCACATGGTGGTAGTGTTCATGTCAAGGTTAATTTTGGTCTTGGAGGTGGTGTGTATGGGTTGATCCAGCAGAGTGGAGGTTATGACTCATGGATGTGTCTGTACATGAGTGGCTATCCCAGTTAAGTGTGGGGTAGTGTCAGTCACACATCAGTAGTAGCTATCTGAGCCCCACTGTCCAATATACCAACAAATGAGGTATGCTAACCGTGGGGTATGATGTTGAATCTGTAGATTGTTACAATGTGTATAGCAGTCCCGGACACAGGTAGTTGCACATGGATCACCTCTGATGCATTGTGCTAAGTAACTAGCCAGGATGTGTGCACAACATAGTGGGATATGGGAACCCCTCAGCTGTGGGTGTGCCGGTCCAGGTATGTGCCTGAAAGGTATGGTCTGTCTATAACCTGTCATTGCAGATGTGCTCTGCAGAGCCTAGAGGCAGGTCCCAGTTACTGCAGAGATATTGGAGTGGTGCATTATAAGGTGTGCCTTGCCTGCGTGCGTCACAGAGGAAGATGCAAGCATTGTGTCACATGACCCCATGTCGTGCTTGCCAGTACCCGTTCTGCCGGTGACTGTTATTGGAAATTGTGCAAGACAGGCAGTATAGAAGCAGCAAGAGCCTTACATGTGAGCTGTACTCCCAGGGCTGACAGGTGCAAGTCATCTGTGCCACAGCATTGTGTTTGACCAGGTCAGTCAAAGCGGACAGATACCAGATGCCTGTGGAATGACAATAGGAGCATAGGCAACTGTTGAAGTGACACAGTCGGTCATTGTACAGTGGTATCGTGTCCGGACGAATGCATAATGCTCCCCAGGGCTTGGCCCACACCCTCAGGGCTATAAGACTGGTGAGCTATTGCATGTCCCTGCACACGTAGTCTGTGAAGTGGCATCTCAGGGCAGTCACACTAACATGGAGAATGACAGTCACATCGTACCTGGTGAGGTGTGGCATGGGTGCATAGGTTATGTTGCAGAACCAGTTATCCGACAACAAGATGTAAGCGACTATCGCGTTGTGTAGCCTGCTGTGTGGAACTGCAGTGTGACTCCCTACAGATTCACCTATGACTGGTGTGTTGTGAATGTTATAACTCCCTATTGGCTGTATGTGATGGGCATACATGAGTCTGTGGGCTATAAGTTGGTGATGTTGTTTTTCATGATGGGGGCTACTTCTGGTGCCTACACAGAGTATGGAGACGTACTGCACAAGTTGTCCTCATAGGTGTGGCCTGTGGTGGAGATCATGTGAGACTATGTGATGGGTGGGGTGTGTTGCGAATGTTACACTTCCCCACATGACTGTCAGGTGCAGTCAGGGTTGTTGACAGCACTTCCCCCAGCCATAGTTGTTAACCTCCTGTCCCCAAAATGAGGAACATTAGCCCTCATAATGTGTGACAAATGGGCAAAATGTGGAACACTTACTACTGGATTACTAACAGCTTCAACTAGGAAGGGCATATGATGGCTAAAATAGGCTGGTTTTACGTATAAAAAAGATATTCTAATGAATTAATATGATTCCCATCTATTTAGCCATGGCTAGCAGTTAAACAATTTCCAACAATGAATGTGTGACAGACCCTTTCAATGTGGAACCTTGAGGAACATGCACTTTTTAAGACCCCAAATTAGGTACGTTCCTCGTAATGAGGTACACTTGAGAGCTATGCCACCAGCATGGCTGCAGAAGTGCATCCCGCACAGGCTGTAGTGTCGTATGTTGGGAGGTGAGCATTGAATGTGTACATGAGACAATTGCTCTATTGCCACATGTACGACATATCCATCATATAGACAGGCAGTAGCACTGGTACGTGACAGTTGGACATGCCTCTATATACAACCATGTCCCAAAGGATATGTGCGTTACGTGTGTACAACAGCTGTTGTACCATAAGCAAGCTGGGAAGTGTAGGACAGACAGTGTACCTGTGGGAAATGGTGTGGAATGGGTGCTATATTACTCAGTAGCTCATGACATGCTCACAAGTTCTGAACAAGTGCCTAGCATGACCATACAATACAGATAGGGTGTTGGATAATATCAACCCACAAGTGGTGATGACAGTCATTATGGGTGGCACCGCACTATAACCCTGCTGAGTATGCTGTGCATGTCCATGAACCATTATCACTGTACATGTTAGCAGTACAGATGTACAAGACAGCATGGATGTTTGATTACAAATACCTTTGTATGTCACAGGAGTGTTCCACCAGTGGCCTGTTGACAGACTCACAACTACAGAAGGTGCAAGAGTGACATGTGCATATCACACCAGTGCCAGCTACAGTAGAACAGGGTTAATGTGTTGTACTCCACCCTCATTGTAACCCATACCACACAGACAAATGTTAGGCATCTGTGTATGTAAGGCTGTGAATGGCCATGACCTATGAGTATAGCTGTGTCAGTGTTGTGAACAACATATAGAATGGGCTGTGTGGGTGAGGAGTGTGACATATGTGCACAGTCTGATGGATGATGCCAGCATTGTCACCGCTAGGTGAACATCCCTGAACCCATTAACTACTACCTAGGCTGTGGTCAACATTATGGACACTGTGTAAGGGATGGTGCTGTGCAGTGCACCCCCTGACTTGGTGACATCTCCAGGCCCCTTAGGTAGTCATATGAGGTACCCATGTCATGTCAGGGTGCCATCCATGAGCACGGAGATCACTGTAGAGGCATATACAGCGCTGTGGTGACCAATATTGGATCACATACCACCTTTAAGGGGTAATGGCCATGCGTGGATGGGCGATACCAGCCTTCACAATCCTCACCTCCACTATGCAGCATGCTGTCTACCTTGCAGAAAGACATTTGCTACACCATGATGATGGACATGCTACATGTCCATATCCTGATCTGTAAGACATATGTCATGGACAGCCACCATCCTAATACTAGGACCGCCACAGGCTGGACAGATCCCTGTGCCATATATGTGACATACTCCCGCCATACCATGCAACCCTGTCCATCAAAGCTGCGCATGTCATCCCAGTCATACATGGTGTGATGGCCGCATGGTAGATGTACTATCAACTGACTGGATCAATGATGTGGCACTGATGCACCTTGCGGTGGCATAATGGCTGTCTGTTACAGCTTGGAAACCTTGCCCGCACACGCTATGGTTGATAACCATCCCTGCGAATGACGTCTGACTAGCCATTGTCCCATGTCTATCACATGTGCAACACAGGCGATCCGTGGCAGGATGTTGAACAGTTGTACAGTGCTGTGTAGATGTATATGGCAAAACACATGCATGTACAGGTGTCCATGCGTATGTGTGCATTGTCACTGCTCAAGTCCATTACGGCTGTGTCTGTGTTGATATGTGACATATGCACAGCATCAAGGTCAACAGCATTACCGTGGACACATCCAGGCATGTGCAGATAGGTAAGAACACAAGTGCAGGCAAATAGACATGCCCACAGCAAGACAGCATTCACATGGAGTATGAACACTGTAATGAGGTGACACACATATATGGTGATGATAACCAATGCATAATGGGTGTGACATGTGTGTGACACAAACATGTCAGTCATGTCAGTGTCATGATGCTTTGCAAAGATAACTGTGCAGATGTAGTAGATGTCATAGAAATGTATGTGCAGCAGTATCTCTGTACATCTCTGAAACTGTGACCTGTCACCATCATTATGTCTTACAGATAATGCCCCGTACACGCCTTCCAGCATACAGCTGCCAGGAGGATGATGTCCTCATCCCACACCTCCATGAGAACTATGACTTGTTGTTCAGCCATGTGCCACAGCATGCCCAGCAGCGGGATAACCTGTGGCAGGATCTACGCAGGAGGGTGAACGATGTGGGTGGCCATAACCGCACCTACCAGCAGGTGCGCAGACACTGCATGGATTTGATACGACATGCAAAACAGCATGCCACTGCAATGCCAGGGAACAAGGTGGAACAGGTGGTGGGCCACCAACCCAGCCCCCACTCACACACACTGAGGAGCTACTGACCAGTTTGGGGACACCCAGGGAACAGCATCCACAAACACTAGCTGCCATCGTGGAGGTGGGTGTCTCCCAACCAATGAGCCTGGAGTTGCCTGGTAAGTCAGTACTGCACATATGACTATTATATCCCATTTAGTTGCATGTGTCACTGTACATTATGTAAAGTAACAACATATGCAAGGTATGTGGACACACATGCTGCATACTACAGTATGCTACTCTGTGTATGCACACATGTGCATACTATATGCTATTACGCAGGTGAATCTGTTAACATGCACAGTGCACCCTGTGGCTGTCATACAGTCATGGATAATGTTCATACTGCTGTGTCACCCCTATACAGGTACCTCTGGCATGCCGCACAGACATGAGTCCGTTGCAGGTGAGACTGTCATCAGCATCAGGCATGTTACAGTGTAGATCTATTTGCCATGTGGCCAGTTAACACTTGCACACTTGATGTTTGTTCCAGTCATGATATACAGGTTGCATCACCCATCATTCACACAGGCCACCCATGTGCAATATATACAAAATAAATGATACACCAACTTGAAACCACAGTACTTGTCATTGCGACATGTGTGGTCAGCTGTGCATACAACGGTGGAGGTGTTCTACAATGGAGGCATATGTAGTATGCATTGGAACAACATCTGTGGTACGCACACAGCACCACACAGTGAGCTGTGATATGGGCAGCCCACAGGTGTCACCATTGTGTCATATGCCCCTGCATTGGGTGCACACATTGTGATGTGCCACCTGACATGTCCCAGACATGTAGTGTTCTGTCTGCAATATTGTCACACTATCGCATGACCTATACCCCACATACCAAACATACAACCCATTGTCTGCATAGCCCTGCGGATTTTGACATATCTGACATCTATGGGTGTATGTCATATGGGACAACACAGACATGTGAAATAGATGGCCATCACACACATTTGGCCAACACATGTGCACACATGGCCATGGGGGATGGCCAGAGACATGTAGCCACACAGTAGATGGGATGTGTATACACCCTGTTGCACATTGTCCACACATGGTCCAATTATAGCCTTAGTTGACTGATTATACAGTTGATGTGGTACACTGGACATCGTAAAAGCCTGTGCACAGCTACTGGAGGTGTCACTGAAGTCTACCATATAAGATCTGTTGAATATCACAACTGTGTCATAGCATGCAGTTATGGCTATGCAATGTGTACATATAATGCATTCTACAGCAATATAGATGCCTCATGATGCCATGCAATGGCACAGTGTCTGTACTTCACACTGTATAGCAATGTAGACGGCTCACACTACCCTCCCATGCTCATGCACATTTGCTAAACATGCATTCTATCTGTAGGGCATGCAGACAACACTGCAATGTGAAGCCCATTATGATGCTGTACATGTGTCAGGACACCATTGTGTCAGACATGTATGCATGTTAATGCACATGTCAGCAGATTACATGTCAAGGTCACGTCACCCATGTGTACTGTTATCCTGTTCTGGGCCACATGGTGTATCACGGGGATGCATGCATTCTACCATGATTGTGTGAACTGCATGGCTACTGATATGACACCAGCTTGCTGTAGTGTGCACCCCAGGGAGGTATGCTTACTAACACTATTAATGTCTGAGTTGCATGCCCTCTGCTGTATCACAGGCATGCTGCATGCCATCTGTCAAATCACATGCATGGTGTGTGTGTGTGTGTGTGTGTGTGTGTGTGTGTGTGTGTGTGTGTGTGTGTGTGTGTGTGTGTGTGTGTGTGTGTGTGTGTGTGTGTGTGTGTGTGTGTCTGTGTGTGTGTGTGTGTGTGTGTCTGTGTGTGTGTGTGTGTGTGTGTGTGTGTGTGTGTGTGTGTGTGTGTGTGTGTGTGTGTGTGTCTGTGTGTGTGTGTCTGTGTGTGTGTCTGTATGTGTCTGTGTGTCTGTGTGTCTGTGTGTGTCTGTGTGTCTGTGTGTGTCTGTGTCTGTCTCTGTGTGTGTCTGTGTGTGTGTCTGTGTCTGTCTGTGTCTGTGTGTGTCTGTGTCTATTGTACTTTACAGTATTTCTTTGCATTCACAGGTGATGTAGATGCGTTACCCTCCTGCGGTCCATCTGATGTTAGTGTCCCCACAGATACTAGCAGTGGTGAACATATGCATGAGGTACAGGCAGGGTTGTCAGGGGCTGAATCTGTGCCAATAGTACCATCCCAGCTATGTCCCCCTCTTCCCTGCACACAGTTCTGCTGCCAACACATACCGCATCACCAGTAGCCATAGAGGAAGGACAGTCAGCGTCTGTTAGCGTGGAACAGGAACGTGTGGCGGCTACAGAAGGTGTGTCTACACACCATGGTGTCAGTGTAATGACTGCAGATGTGCCACACAGGCATGTGGCCGGTGCTGCTCGTAGGAGGACCTCTGACAGACATGCACCTGCAGGACAGAGCACAGCATCTGGGATAACCAGACGCATGTTCCAGACTGTAACGGCGGCACAGGCATGTGCTGAACAGCAGAACAGAGAAGGGCAGAGGCTGCAGAGGGCTGCTATCCATACCCTAAATTACAACATCCAGGCATTGGCAAATGCTCAACAGCGGATTGCTGATGTTCTGGATAGGTGATTGGGTGACATTGTCGGAATCCTTGACCGTGGCATGGCAATCCGCGAGCGTGAGCTGTCTGTGCTGGAACATCTGGTAGGAGTGAGGCGTAGGCCACATGGACGTAGGCCAGCAACACCACCTAGTGTAGGTCGATGCGAGCGTGTCACCTCACATGCCCACTCCCATAGTGCCGGTAGCAGTAGCAGTGCAGCTGGTGCTGCGCTGTCCACACCAGGACACAGCAGGCCACGTGGACATGGCCCTGGACATTCCCAGCGGGGACACGGTTCCAGCAGACATGTGTCATCGGACAGTAGCCAATCTGTACCTCCAGCTGGTAGTGCCCGTGCAACCCCAGGCAGGCACATGTCACGTGGCCGTGGACGGACACAGTGAGCTGTACAACCTGGTCTGTACAATCTGGAGCTGTCAATTATACCCCATGTAGGCCTAACAAATGGCAGAACTGTGTACACACATGCACACAAACAGCAAACACAACTGTAGGGCTGCACAACATCCACATGCATTCTGAACAGACATGTCCAATCAAATCACCGGCCCTTACACACACACATGATGTCATCCATTGGTACAGCCTATGCCCCTGGCAAACATATCACCCTGTGCATATGATGAAGCCTGTGCCGCATCCCTGTCATCCACACTTTTGGTGCAGGGATATGCTCAAATATTCTGATGCACAGGGTGAACAGAAGAGTGAGAGGTGTATGTAATATTACCTGGGTATGCATAGTGAGGGATGTGTATGTTGCAGTGGTTGTGTGTGAATACTGAGAGATGTGTATGTGACATAGGTCATACCATGTAGTTCAGGTGCAGCATGCATTGTGATGTGTTCACGGTATGTGTCTCGGTTACATCTGTAGCACCATGTTGGTAGTAATACCCTGGTTCCCTCCTATGGTGTACTTGCATGTACCTACAGGTAGCAGTGTTTGCAGTCCCCCACGTGTAACTGTGGATTACTCACAGGCACGTCTGGCAATATCAGCATGCTACATGTACCCTCAGCCTGACTGTTGGAAACACCAACATGACACAGATGTCTGCACATATACTGCACCTGACGCATGTGGTCAGTGGCACAGGCTACAGTGGACAGAGACATGACATACATAGCAGGACACATTACAGGTATGGTGATATGGTGCAGGGGTTGTACACAGTGGTCTGGCCAATGATGATGTGAGATGTCACTTTGTAGCTGGAGGCCACACTGTGTAGCAGTAGGACCCTGTAACAGTACGGGAACATGGCCACATTCATGGGGTGTACACCATTATAACGCACACCCCATAGTGTTGAGGTGGGGACCCTTGCCTATGTGGTCCTCCTCCTCACAGTACTATGCACCCACACGACGTGTCACAGAGAAGGAACATGCACAGGTAGCCAGTATGGCTGGGACCTATGGTATCAACAGGGTAGTGCACTGCATCAGCATTATGGGTTAGTAACCACGTGGGGTTAGTGATCATTTCTCACTGTATATTAGCATACACCCTCACATCAAGCACCAGATATACATACAGACACACAGACACTGTGGTGACCACACATGTGTATACGGACAGCCGACGTGTGTGATGCACCACACCGGCCGACGTCATGCTTCCCACACTGACGTATGTACAGATCTCTACAACAGTGTACAGGGGTGTGTAACAACTGGGACATAATCCCCACGATATGTGTCATCTCTGGTCACACATTCGGACACACATGGCAGTACTGGGAATGATACACCTGCCATATGATGACACGTTTGATAGACATGCAGCGGTATTGATTGCATTATGTGTACCGATGCTATGTCTTGCAATTGTGCTGCTATATGCACACGGGAGGTTGTAGGTGTTACAGGTGCCATGTGACATATAGTTGGTAACACCTGACCGCTGTGTATGCGTTATGACAGCACTGTCACGTAACAGTGACATAGCGTACTGTTTGCACATGGCATGATAGGATGGTGTGTGACACAACTGTGAGCCACCCCTGCACACATACATTTACTCAGGTGGTTCACCACTTTATGTACACACATCCCTCCATACGTGCTGTTTGTATTTCACCGTATACAGGTGTCAATGATGGGGCTGCATTGCGACTGCATGTCGTAGTTAGGTGCAACTAGGTTACGGGCATTGGCCACTGCACATGCATGGTTGCTGCATGCAGAGTACAGATGTCACATGTGTCTCCTGTTGCCATGTTTGTATGCTTTGCTATTGTTGGACATGTGTGTTGACATACATAACACATGGACTGTGGTATGATATCACAGGTGTCACAGGCGACCAGTACAAGGGTATGTGTCCTGGTCAACATTGCTACCCCCTGTAGTGTGAGCATTTAACAGACATGGACCCACCTTCCATTTGCGTGAGTAGCATTGCTTAAGCCACTGTTATGCACGGGGTACATCAAAAGCTATGCTATGTATGTATGTGTTGTGTGTGCAGTCCATACACACATCCACACAATCACATATATGACATATCCAGATGTGTGTTCATTGATGTACAGCAACAGTCATGTGACACAGCTGTGTAAGGGCCATGGTATGTCTTGAGCTGACCTGTTCATGTATACTGGTATCATTGCAATGCATAACACCTGTTGAATCCCTGTCGGTACATGTGTACTCTGCACAGCTGAGTGTGTACAGGTCACTGCATGTGTGTGACCGCCCTATGTGTGAGGACAGTTATACCTCACTGTGCCCTTCTGTACTGTGCCCTTCTGTGTGTACACTCCATCTGCATGCACGACAGCCCTTTGCAACAGCTAAGTGTGTGAGCATGCCCAGTATGCTGTTGTGTAGATGGACACACAGTACAGTCCATGTATGCAGTTGTGTAGATGGACACACGGTACAGTCCAAACTGAGACCTTCCATGTTTACACTCCATCTGCATGCAAGACGGCCCTTTGCAACAGCAAAGTGTGTGAGCATGCCCAGTACGTCGTTGTGTAGATCGACACACAGTACAGTCCGAACTGACATATATTACCAGGTGTGCGGCCATGGCCAGTGACACCTTGTGTCGGTGATGTCCCTCTGTGCATGGGCATGGCCGTTGACAGCCTGTATTGCCATGGTGGGCATCCAGGCAACAGATTTCCGTATTCAACGTCAGGATGGATGCCTACCGAGTACACACTGGGTGACTATCTTGAAGGGTGTGCTGTCTGTGGTGTGTACTGTGTCTATGTATTGTTGTTGTAGTGCTCCATACATGTATAGTTGCCCCGAGTACACCACTGCCATGTGTTTGTGTACGTCTACCATGGGACAGTACTATGTCTGATCGTACACTCTCCATACAATCCCTGCCGGCGTCCTGGCATTTGCGGATGATGACACGTGCCTCGAAGAATGCCTGTGGGACTGCTGTGTTTAGTAATCTCGGTAGTGCATTCTGTAAATGCGTCATGCTGTATTGTGATAGGATAGTTAGGTGTATGTTCGACTCTCAGCCCTGCCAAGTGTGTGTGTGTGTGTGTGTGTGTGTGTGTGTGTGTGTGTGTGTGTGTGTGTGTGTGTGTGTGTGTGTGTGTGTGTGTGTGCATGGTCCCGTCCGCCTGGGGACTCAGGTTATGGTTTTAGACACTTCACACTACAGATATATCCTGCTGACATCTTTGCCTTTGCGGATGTCGACACGCACCTAGAAGAATGCCTGTGGGGCTGCTCTGTTTAGTAATCTCGGTAGCGCGTTCTGTAAATGCGTTATGCTGTAGTGTGATAGGGTAGTTAGGTGTATGTTCGACTCCCAGCCCTGCCAAGTGTGTGTGTGCATGCTCCCGTCCGCCTGGGGACTCAGGTTATGCTTTTAGATGCTTCACACCACAGATATATCCTGCTGAAGTCTTTGCCTTTGTGGATGTCGACACACGCCTAGAAGAATGCCTGTGGGACTGCTGTGTTTAGTAATCTCGGTAGCGCATTCTGTAAATGCGTCATGCTGTAGTGTGATAGGGTAGTTAGGTGTATGTTCGACTCCCAGCCCTGCCAAGTGTGTGTGTGTGTGTGTGTGTGTGTGTGTGTGTGTGTGTGTGTGTGCACATGCTCCCATCCACCTGGGGACTCAGGTTATGCTTTTAGAAGCTTCACACCACAGATATATCCTGCTGAAGTCTTTGCCTTTGCGGATGTCGACATGTGCCTAGAAGAATGCCTGTGGGACTGCTGTGTTTAGTAATCTTGGTAGCGCGTTCTCTAAATGTGTCATGCTGTAGTGTGATAGGGTAGTTAGGTGTATATTCGACTCCCAGCCCTGCCAAGTGTGTGTGTGTGTGTGTGTGTGTGTGTGTGTGTGTGTGTGTGTGCGCATGCTCCCATCCGCCTGGGGACTCAGGTTATGCTTTTAGACGCTTCACACCAGAGATATATCCTGCTGATGTCTTTGCCTTTGCGGATGTCGACACGTGCCTAGAAGAATGCCTGTGGGACTGCTGTGTTTAGTAATCTCGGTAGCGCATTCTGTAAATGCGTCAAGCTGTAGTGTGATAGGGTAGTTAGGTGTATGTTCGACTCCCAGTCCTGCCAAGTGTGTGTATGTGTGTGTGTGTGCGTGTGTGTGTGTGTGTGTGTGTGTGTGTGTGTGTGTGTGTGTGTGTGTGTGTGTGTGTGTGTGTGTGTGCGCATGCTCCCGTCCTGGGGACTCAGGTTATGCTTTTAGATGCTTCATACCACAGATATATCCTGCTGACGTCTTTGCCTTTGCGGATGTCGACACGCGCCTAGAAGAATGCCTGTGGGACTGCTGTGTTTAGTAATCTCGGTAGAGCTTTCTGTAAATGCATCATGCTGTAGTGTGATAGGGTAGTTAGGTGTATGTTCGACTCCCAGCTCTGCCAAGTGTGTGTGTGTTTCCAGCTGCATGACAACAGTACATTACTTTTACAGTATTCACTCACCATAACATCTGTGTGGCGTCTTTGCCTTTGATGCCGCTCTCTACAGGCTAGACATATGCCTGTGTGATTGCCGTGATCTACTAATCACGGTTGCACGTTCTGTCACTGCGTAATGCTGTTGTGTGGTACAGTGGTTATGTTCGTGTTCTGCTCACAACCCTGCCACGTGTGTGTGTGTGTGTGTGTGTGTGTGTGTGTGTGTGTGTGTGTGTGTGTGTGTGTCTATATATATATATATATATATATATATATATATATATATATATATATATATATATATATATATATATATATATATAATTTCTGCACATAACTCTGCTCTTGCATGGACAGCTGACTGTTTCATGTATCGCATATTTGCATAGCTTTCACATACAATGGGGTATGTTGCAAATCCCAACATTGTCCGTGCAATGTTCATGTTACGGGCGGTGTTACACGCCCTTACAGGTGTTTGCTGTATAGCTTGGCAGACATCTATCCTTGCTGTACTCTCACTCTACTCGTACATGCCGGAGGCTTCATGTATCATGGCCTAGTTTTGCTGTGTGTATGTCTATTTGTGCTGTGTACATGGCTGTGGGTATGTCCCACTATCATAATTTGTAAAGGTGACAGCCCTATAGGTACTTCATGTAGACTGCTGTCATTTGACATGTCAGCACATACCTGCGGACAGTACTGAACGTCCTACTGCAGCGCTTTTCATACCTTCTGAGTTATCTTGCAGTCGATAATGCTGTTTCCTCACACATGTATTTGTTTCTGATCATACCACTCAATCTCCTAGAGCAAACATCTGGACAAAGCCTTAACTGATAGTGGGACACATAGGGGCAGAATTTAAATATTGCTCTTACAAATGTAGATAGTTGACACAATAATAGGTTTTGCATTAGTATGACTTTTCTGATGGATTTGGTGTCTTAAACTCACATGTTTGTCATTATTTAATGATGTCAGTTCTCAGGAATTTGCCAGAATGGTACTGATTTTAAGAGGAACACACCAAATATATGAGGCAAAACTCTGCACATTCTGCGTAAATCTGTACAGTTGCGGAGTATGTGTCTGATACAAGATATCAATTTTCTGACACCAATACACACACTGTATGGCGGCATCACAGGCCAGATGCCATTACATTGATATTGAAGGACACACCCACCCAGGGGGTTGTATTCCTCACAAAGGCCAACAGGTGATTATCCACACTAATTATTCTATCATGTACCTTATGTGTACACCGGTATTTGTGCTTTCCGTCAGTGGCAGAGCTCACGTACGAGTATGGGGGACTGGACATTGTAACGGTGACACTGCATGACACCCTGAGGGACACATTTCTTTTGAGTCTATTAACCTTCCACATTGACTTTCACAGGGCATACATTGTCATTCACATTTGTCGAAGTACATGCTTATGACTTGTACATGTTTGGTCATTTGTCCTGACGTCTTTCTTCTCACCTGTCCACCTAGTATCACTAGTTCTGTACATGTATTTTGGACAGGTTACCTTCATACCTCTCATCTGTACACATTATGGGTAAACGCCCTGACGTTTGATCTTTGCTCTTGTTACATTTGTCATAATAATGTGCCTTTCTGGTAAATTACTGGCAAGGCATTACGAACTGTGTGGTTAGATAATAGTGACTGACATTTCTATGTCATGATTAGTAACACTCATAACATTCGTATTCCTGACTACGCCAGTATTCTATCAATGTTCTGACTTTGTCTGGGGTATATCTAATATAGTCCCTATTTGTATTTCATGTACTATGCCTTAGTGCAGCTGTCTTATTCTGACAGTTTGCCAGGTATGGTTACCATCTTGGTTGTACGCATGTCCATCCATGATAATCACCTACATGACACTGATATAAGTCCCTGCATATTCCCACAATGGTTTATGCAATATCCAGTGGATGGTTTGCCCCATTATTGAGAATATAGGTGTGTGCTATACCCACATCACTCCCACGGGGTGGACCTAATAAGTCTGTGCCAAACAACAACTAGGCCCATTTCTGCATACCCATGTTTCCCATACCTGACACCCCTCCACAGTACCCATTACACATGTTCAATGTGAGCAGTACTAAAGTGTGGAGACACTTATAAGCACTCCCCACTCTCTGAATATCAGTTCTTACATCATACATTCTATCGACACATGTGTTATTACCCTTGCACCTGCTACTGTTGCATGTACAGCTATATCGTATTTGCTGAGGTCACTTCGTTTGAGTCAATGACGGTTGACACTACGTATGGATCAATTTTTGGGGTCCTGCAATGGACACCTATATTCATGTTTAAAGTGTAGAACTTGCCGAACTGTCACTTTCTGGCCAATGGTTTGGAAATCAGTGGTTTATTCCCCTTTCGTGCATGTCTGTTTGTCTACCCATAATAGTTATGCCATGGCCTATTTATGTACATATGTCATATCTAAGGGACATATATTTGTTGTGTATACATATATACATGTACAGTCCTCATTTCATAATTTGCTTTGGTTTACGTCTGTTGATTATGTGTATACACATATATCTATATCCATACCATACCTTTCCACTTTACAGATTGTCGCAGAATGTACAGATGGTTGCCTCTTATCTTCGATGTGTTTTTCATAACCTTGTGTCTATCTGGCAATTTTGTGGCATTTCATTAAAGACTTACATTGGGAAATACTGGCAAGCAGTTCAGGTTACGACTGCATACCCTTCAGAGAATCCATGCTACTGACACACCCGTTATTCTATCCACTTTCTATGTTTGTTCTGGCACATATCTGGGGATTGCCCCTATTTGTACCAGTAGTTTGCATGGCTTTTTCCGGTTTCATACTTTACGGGGTTAACAGGTTTGAGCCATGTATATATAACGTGGGGGAAACAGCATTCATTTACTATGCTGTGAGTGGATCACACACGCACAGGCACACTTGCATATACATGTTGTGGGTCACATCTGTTTAATAGATATGTGTGCTTGCGTGGCCTTTCATACTTCTGACAGTAACACTTACATATCTGTAGTCCGGTTTACGGACTGGTGTGAAACACACAGTTCACCTTTACGTATTTAACTGTGTGTACAGCACAAATGCATTCATTACACTTTACAGGGATATCTGCAGTGGTCGTAGGTCAACCGGGACTGCATTCACGTTGGACTGATGCCGGAAACAGTATTCTGTTGCTGTTCTGCCTCATTGATATGCATACCCATAGTACTTAGCTACATCAACATATGCCTCACCGCTTCACTTACAACACAGGCATCCATTCCCCTGCTGTGAGAAACGCGGTACTACATATTACACATTCCCTATTGCCTACTGCTGTGGACACCAGCTGCATTTTTAATCACTCCGAGGATATGCAGAACACCAGGGCATATAGTCGTATCACATAGATGTTTGTGATTGTCAGGGTGTTCATGTAGTGATCTGGGTATAGGCTTGTCTGCCTGGTGAACGAAACTTCCCTGGCCGAGTTCAAATGTCAGATGAAGCATGTGGACAGGGAGCTTCTCCCTATTATGAACATTTTACCTGTATTTATAGACACATGTGTTTGGGCACCTATCAGGAGCTTATTCTGTTGGCTGTACATATTATTGGTGGGGTTGTTACGGTCCATACTCCACGGTGAGGGGGGGGGGTGTTTACCATTCACATTTGACTATTACCTGTATTCATTCATACGGGGATTATTTTCTTGGACATGTTGTGACTACAGGTATGCAGTTGTACATTACACAAATGTCATGGGTTGTTACTGTACATATGTATGGACCATACCTCTCAACCTCTTTGAGCAATAAATCTGCGCAAACCCTACATGATGGGGAGAGTAAGAGGGACAAATTTTAACTAGTTTCCTTACAAGCTTATAACATTGATAGAATACTAGGTTTTGCATTATCATGACTCTTCTGCGGGATATGGAGTGTTATACTTAATCCTCATTATTTTGTGACGTCAATCCACACCTATTTACCAGACAGACGCAGATTGTCGGAGGCACACAACAATATGGGCCAACACTCTGGTCATTCTGCGAATATCTGGACAGTTGAGTGATATGGTACAAACCTCTGTAATACGCTGTTGTGTTCTGGCACAGCAGTAGCTCTGCATTAGAGACAGAAGTCGGGACATGCTGGCAGACAGTTGAGTTTCAGACTTCATACTCCGGACATTAATGCCATTGTGCAAACTGTCATTCTATGATATATCTATGTTTATCCACCCACATGGATATATTCCTGCTTGCACCTGTTATACATTCTAGGGCTCTCACTCCTCTGAGCTCTCCATACTCCTGCTCCTTTCTACCCTCTAGCTTAACCAGACTTAGCTGACACTCACTTGACTCCAAGTATGTCATTGTTGTAAATTTCTGTATTACCACTACAAAACTCTGGATTTGCACTGTCTTATTATGCACATTTTATGCATGTGTATTTCCTGACTGTATGCCTTTTACTCTTGTATTTTACCTTTAACATTATGTAGCCTTTATTTCCTTGTATTGCTTGTGGAGCTTTTCTACCCGGGCCTCCGCTGTTACTGGGCACTTCTTTGCCCAGTGGACTTCCCGGGTACTCAGACTGCACATACATGAATAACTTCTAACAGCTATTTTTGCATATTGTACCTGCTGTTGTACCTTTGTCTCACTTGTATTCATGGCTCTGTCCAGATATCTAGCTCACACAGGTTATCAGGTATGGTCGGTCATGCCGGCACACACTAGGTATCCCTCACACTTCATCAGGGTTATCCTGTTAATGTTGGGTGTCTTCCTCACCCTTCTGCCGTTTGCCACTATGCGAGTGTGCAATATATACTCCCGCATATTTGTGTGGGGACACGTGCGTCACGGGAAGGTGTTTTATCCTGGGTACTAGGTTATGCATGACCACTGAGGTCTGGACAGTGTCTTGGACCTCTACTTCATGTTCTGACTTGTGTCCAGATATCTACAGGATTGGACATCTTGTCATCATACCCATTCTACTATTTACACAGGTTGCTTATCCCGTAAGGGATATTCCAGACATTGGACCATTCCACACAAAAACGATATCGAAATGTATTTTGGCTTTATGAAAATGTGAAGGGGGTTTAACATGCAGGGAATACATGGTTTGCTATCCTGACACTGCCTATGGTGACAATACCTACTACATATGCATAGGGGTCGGTATGTGTAGCTGTGTCTGCAACGAACCATTGGGCCACGTACGGGTGGATTTGGTGGATGTTCTGTTACAGGGGTGGGTTGTGTGATGTGGAGGGTATGCTGGGTATCCCATTATGCAGCCAGGTGTGTTGCATTTGTTATGGCCAGTTCTATCAGGACCAACCTGTGGGTATGTGACGGTGACATATCTATACATTTTGATCGCACATTTACATGATACATATGTTTGTGGGATTGTGTCTGTCTGCTTGTGTTGCAGCTGTTTCTCCATGTGTTTGTGTTTATGTCCACTTCACCTGCTGCCCCCTCCTATACCTCTGGTTCACCTTTTCTGCATACGACACAGTATCGCCTTTGTGGGTTTTACCATTACCCATCCACCCCTCACATGCAAATTACTTACATCCGATAGCTCACTACTTTTGTTGTTGGGCCATGACACGGCCAGAGTAGCACATTGATTGCCCTACAAGTGTCGGGTACCTTTATGGTTGTGTGGACTACCCTGCCATGTTTGCTTCCCACGTGTTATACCTCACACACATAGGTACACGCCCATACTTCACTTTCATTACTTAGTTGGTATACCCGGGTACTACCCGTTCGGCTGTGTCACATACTAGTTTGGCTTCTACCGATGACTCCCGGGTTATGCAGACCTGTTGTACTCATTGGGGGGGATGGCACCTTTTTCTATGTCCATGCTACTCCTTCCACAAATCTGACTGTTGTGGACAATGCCTCCCCACAGTCTACAGTACTGTTTCCACCTTTTCAATTGGCCACAATGTAACATTTGCGATGGACACAACACATTTTACATGCCGACACATACCCACGGTCAGTTCGGCAGATAGAACTTACAACTCTTGCCTATATCTCAGCTTTAGTCTTGTAGCATTTCGGTGGCTTATTCTTTTTCTTATGACATTTATGTAATATACGTGTGGAGAACAACTATTTAATGCCACTATTACATGATGTCTGAGGGATAATTATGTCCTATAATCTCTGCACATTTGCCATGTTTACAAGTTTGTGTCAGGACACATCTGGCGACAGCGGTTCTGTCGCTCGCAAAGTGGGACAGGTGGTATTCTTAGTCGATGGTATGGGTCATACTGTTCCTTTCAGCCTAGATGTGTCCTTATTGTTGTAGCTGTTTCTATGCTCCTGATTCATTTACATGTGTATTCTATTCCCTATCACGGTTGTTATGTGGGATACAGACATACCTTTTGTATGTGACTATTACATCTCTTGTGGGATATGATTCGGGCATACAGTCACTACATATATCTACATTTCTCCTCGTGTATTTTGTTATGGACACATCTGCACAGCTATGTACCCTCCCTCACATTATGGGTCAGCTGGTGATCCTCTCCATTGGGCTGGATGTACCTCCTGGCAGCGCCCTAGCATATGATATGTTTCACTTCCACATGGTATAGCTATCAACACTACGTTGGCCTATGGGCACACGGTTTTTCTGTCATTTCTTTATGGGTAGGGACCTGTTATTCCCTATCGTGCATTTCTGTTTGCTTCTTCATTTTCTGTTCACAGGGACTATTTTGCATGCTTTGTATACGTTTCAGTCTCCACGGACACTGATAGGTGCGATTATTACTGCAGGCGGACTATAATATTCAGCAGTTTAGGTTGCTCATCGACAGCCGACATTGACACACCTCCCTCCGCAACTTCGTTACACCCCATGCATTCGTGCACGTTTCCTATGCACATGGCTGTGGCGGCTGCACGCCTTCATTAATATGCATATGGCACTACTACTCCATATATACGCCGCATGGCCGGCGCAAGCCTTACACCGGCCTTGCGCCGAGCTTCATGAATCCGGGGGAGAATCTTGCAAATAATTCTATGATATTTGTAAATATTAATATAATCCACAGGCTGGTTTTACAAATGTAAAAGAGAACTATATGCTATGATAAAACTATATGTTGTCTGAGCTTCAAAAATGTAACCATAGTGCAACCTGCTGAAAGAAAGCTGATAAAGTAAAGCATTTTATGACTGTTTGATCTCAGTGCTCAGAGATGGGATGTATGGATGAAGGAATTCATTCTATTGTCTTAAGACAAGAGTTAATTGCTAGATTTTACATGTATAATGTATTTTATTGATGTGGTTTTCTAGCCAGGTGCAAGCTTACTAAGAAAACTAAGAAAAGTAAATTTATATTTTCTAGTAGCCTGGGAGCCAGCGAAGTGTAAAGAAAGATGCAATCTAAAATGAGTCAGCAGTGATGTATTATCAATTTAAGAGATCTCAGAGAGAAAGAGAGAGCATTTTTGCATTTGTCTTCATAACTGACATCACCAGCACTCTGCCTTTGCTCTGTATGTATGTAAGTTATTTAGAACATTATGTCTCTTAGAAATAGATAGAAAATAGTAAGATACGACTAGCTGTTTTCTAGATTTATATCAGACTTTTCTACAGTATTATTTTAAGCATTTCCTGTGATCTCTGAACAATTGACTAGCACTGTGTTGAACTGAGGATATTAGTCCTGTGTTTTTATTATTTATTATTAAAAATTTTAAACCTTTCAATTGTGGCTGTTTTGTATATAGATAATTTATGCTCTAGAGTACATTGCATGCATACAGTGGTACTGTCCAAGCCACTCCAATAAGCCTTGCTGTTTGTCATACTTACTAATTGGATAATAACAATATTGCATGGTAAAATTGGACACCCTTTGGTAAGGGCCTTATTAGTAGCTGATATTAGTGGTCGCTGGCAGTGATTTCAACCTTATAGCCTGGACAGAGAAGGGAGCATAGCTGGAGAACCTGCGCCAGCCTTCCCCAAAGTGAGCACCCCTCACTGTTGTTAGTGGTGGGGATTGAGGCTCCTTGAATACTGGGGCAGTGCACATATGTCATATATTAATTGGCTGGCAGTGGTGGGATATTCACACTACATATTAATTGTCTGTCAATGGTTGGATATCCACATCAAATATTAATTGTTTGGTTGTGGTGAGTTAGCCACATCACATACAAATTGGCTTGTAGTGGTGTGGATAGTGAATTCCTGCAGCTTGTGTACAGTGATCACTGAAGGTGTTTTTGTACTCAAATCAGCCACTCAGTTAATATTCAGAGTTCAGATCACAATTGTTTTATTTATTTTGTTAGCTTAGTTAGTCAGCGAGAGCAGGCAAGCATGTTAGCAGAGGAGTATGGCAAGTTGACAAGGAGCCAGTTGGCTAAGATGTGCCAGGCTAAAGGACTGCTGCATGGAAACCTGACTAAGGCAGACATGATTGCAGCTTTCGTCACAGCTGCAGCAGAAAACAGCAATCAGGAGGGCGATCAGAGTGGCCATGGAAATGTACAACACTCAGAGAATGAACAGCTCAACCTTTCTGCAGAGGACATAAAATCCATCTGGAGCTAAAGAGACTTATGTTGGAGGGCAGGCATTTGGAAACAGAAGCAGCAGAGAGAGTGAGACGTCTACAAGCTGAGGGGAATGAAAAACTGCTATGGCTGGAAGTAGAGGAGAAGGAGAGGCAGAGGCAGCACAAAAAGGAGATGCTGACTCTTTGCCAGAGTAATGGAGGCAATGGTGAAGGGAGTAACTGGACCCCAGAAGCACAAAAGGTCAGTAAATTTCTTCCACAGTTTACAGACGGGATAATTTTGATAGTTTCATTCATATGTTTGAGAGGGTATGTAAACAGTATGATGTTGATCTAAAGCTCTGGGTACTGTTCCTGGCCCCATTACTCCATGGTAAAGCTGTAACTGTGCTGTCTAAATGATCTGATAATGAATTTTCTGATTATACTGCTGTTAAGAATTGTTTGTTAACATTGTTTAAGCTAGCACCTGAAACTTATAGGAAAAAGTTTTGTGAGCATAGAAGCAAAGCAGATGAAAGTATATGTGAACATGTTGCTGAACCGAGCACTTATTTTCATAGGTGGGTGAGTGAATGTCAGGTCATCACTTCTGAAGGGCTGGCAGGCCTTTTGGTGAGGGAAAAAGCCCTTAGCACCTTGCCTGAGGACATGAGGATCTGGTTAGCTGATAGACAATGTGCTACTTCAGATGAGTTGGGAAAGAAGGCAGACCTATATCTAGAAAGCAGGACATCACTACACAGGAAATGGAGCCTCAGTACTGCTCATGGGTCTAAAGTAACCCAAAGTGGGCAGCCCAGACTGCCCCAACAGAATATGCCAGTAGCAAGGGAAGCCAGTAGTCCAGGTACATGTCCAGGATCTAGTGTTAAATGTTTTGAATGCAACCAGTGAGGCCATGTGGCATATAGATGTCCGCAGTGACAAGGTGGGGAACAAAAGGTGAGGGAGCCGGTAAGTGGGAAGGACAAAATGCCAACAGTAGGTTGTTTTGAGACAACAAGGGTACCAAACTACCACAAGAGAATATGTCCTATCATAGTGAATGGCAAAGAGACCATTGCTACGAGAGATGCAGCCGCTGACAACCATTGTGAAGTCTGCAATGGTTACAGAGGAGTACTACTTGCCTGAACAGTCTACTCCAGTCAGAGCTTTAGGAGGGACCCCATTCCAAATACCTGTGACTAGGGTTCACCTTGACTGGGAGGGTGGTAAAGGAAGCCAGCAAGTAAGCATGTTTGAGGATATCCCTGCAGATGTCCTGATAGGAAATGATTTTGATAATGCAGTACCATGTATTCATGCAGTTACATTAAGAATATTATTGAAAGCAATAAGAATAAGGCAGGAGGGACGTGTGCTAAACTTGTAACTTTCAGATGCGGGAGATGTGCTCAATGCACCTATATTGCTGGATGCAAGGAGGTTAGTATTCCTAGTCTTGGAATGATTCTAAGGGCAAATAAATATAACACTTGCTACTCTAAAGGAGTAGTTTATTTGGCCTTCTGTAAAACTTGTTGGAGTTACTACATAGGAAAAACGGAACATCATCTTAGGACTAGAATCTATGAGCACATTAGAGACATTAACAAACACAATGAAAATAATGCATTATATAGACATGCATTAATATGCAAAGAGGCTAATTATAAATTCTGGGTCATAGAAGAAGTCAGTTACCCAGAAAGAGGTGGTGATTGGGAAACACAATTGGAATTTCGTGAGATGATCTGGCAATTGAGACTTAATGCATGCTGTAGTAAAGGCCTCAATGACCATATTTCCATCACCCCTGCATTAAAACTCCTTGCAGCTGATCCGAAGAAACACGAGTGAAGTAATAATAATAATACTATCATATTTTATTATATTTTATTATACTATATAATAAACCAATAGTAATCAATTATACACTATATTATCTTATACATTATATTCCAATTTTAAACAAATTCATATATGAAATATTTATTTATTTATTTATTTATATATTTATTATATTTATTACATTTGTACATATTCATATATTTTAACATATAACATGCATTTATTCTTCTATATTTCCTTATTGGATCATTTCTTTATATTTATCACACTATTGTTCATATTGAAGGTTTTAATAATTATATGCTATACCATTATATTTATCTCTATTTACTATTATACTTGCCTTGATTTATTTATTTATATATTTTAATGTATTAATGTATTTAATCTGTATTTATTCTGTTATTTTACTATTGATTGTGGGTCAGAAAACAATTCAGTGAAAAGTTATTACAAGAAATGAGAAACAACTTGATTGCTATATATATTTTTTACATTCCGTATTTTCATTTCAGTATTTCCATTTTGTGTTATATGTATGTTCCGCCTTTAAATTAATAACTTCAATTAATGAGGTAATTAAATGCCAGCCAATAACACAGTTTTAGAAGTTTTAGAAGTTGTATAAATACTGGAAATTGTGGTGAAACACTGATTCTGAAGAAGTCTCCTGATTGGAGATGAAAGCGCTAAATCAGTGAAATTAAGCTTTATATTGTTCGTTACTTTTTGTTTTTAGCCTTTGGGCTTTCTTTAATAAATAATTTTCATTTGACGACCTTGGGATTTTGATTTTTGGACATTTTTAGTCCAGGTATACTTAAAGACAGCCTTCATTGTACCGGAGCAGTATCCTGCATTGTGTGGGTTACCTTAGTGTGATCTTGGTTATGGGTCTAAAGTAACCCAAAGTGGGCAGCCCAGACTGCCCCAACAGAATATGCCAGTAGCAAGGGAAGCCAGTAGTCCAGGTACATGTCCAGGATCTAGTGTTAAATGTTTTGAATGCAACCAGTAAGGCCATGTGGCACATAGATGTCCGCCGTGACAAGGTGGGGAACAAAAGGTGAGGGAGCCGGTAAGTGGGAAGTACAAAATGCCAACAGTAGGTTGTTTTGAGACAACAAGGGTACCAAACTACCACAAGAGATTATGTCCTATCATAGTGAATGGCAAAGAGACCATTGCTGGGAGAGATGCAGCCGCTGACATAACCATTGTGAAGTCTACAATGGTTACAGAGGAGCACTACTTGCCTGGGCAGTCTACTCCAGTCAGAGCTTTAGGAGAGACCCCATTCCAAATATCTGTGACTAGGATTCACCTTGACTGGGAGGGTGGAAAAGGAAGCCAGCAAGTAAGCGTGTTTGACGATATCCCTGCAGATGTCCTGATAGGAAATGATTTTGATAATGCAGTACCATGTATTCATGCAGTTACATGCAGTCAGGCTTAGAGACAAGCATGTGGCTCTGGTAGCCTGGGGCAGACCCAGTTAAACTGCATACTTGCAGCCAGTATTGGTGAGGTGGTTACTTCTGGGAGGGAGCTACTCTGTAGCAATGAGATAGAAGGTGAGCCACAGCTTCTTGTGGGTACTGATGTTCCCTTGGACAGAGTGACTGCAAAGGTAGATGTGAATAGTAGTACCCACGCAGACAGTGAGGCACCACTGTCAGAGGATGCTAGACTTCTTGTGGAAGGGGAGCCAGGAAGGGTTACAAAGAGAGAGAGTTGAGACAGGCTCAGCTCTCAGACCCTACATTACAAGGCTTCAGGCAAGTAGATAGTGAGGCACCTGATTCTCAACGGAATAGGGAATCTGTATACTGGAACAAAGGGTTACTGTATAGAGAGTGGACCCCTGAGGGAGGGCTAGAAGGCTAGTGGATACAACAGTTGGTAGTGCCTAGAGCCTACCTTCTGGTGCTTCTAGCCATAGGCCATGATATTCCCTTTGTAGGTCATACAGGCATAAAATGTGCAAAGAGATGTATTATGCAGATCCTCTATTGGCATGGAATCTCCAGAGATGTAATAGGGTACTGCAGAACCTGTGAGCAGTGCCAAAAGGTAGGCAAGGCAGGACACAAGGTGAGAGCTCCTTTGATGCATTTGCTTGTGTTTGAAGAGCCATTTCAGAGGCTAGCTATGAATATTGTGGGGCCTCTGTGTACCCCAAGTTCCAAAGGGAAAAAGTATATCCTAGTGGTAGTAGATTATGCTACAAGATACCTTGAAGCAGGAGCTTTGTCCTCCATTGAGGCAGAAAAAGATGGCAAATGCTTTGTTAGAGATTTTCAGCAAGGTAGGTTTCCCAAATGAAATACTGATGGACAGGGGTGCCAATTTCATGTCAGTCCTGCTGGCTTGTCTGTGGAAGTACTGTGGGGTGAAGCACCTGAAGACCACCCCCTACCATCCACAGACTAATGGTCTTTTTGAGAAGTTAAACTCTACAATCAAGTCCATGCTACTGGCATTTGCTGACCAATTTAAGAGGGAGTGGGACAAATATTTGCCCCATCTGTTTGCTTATAGAGAGGTTCCCCAGGAATCCACATGTTTTTCACCCTTTGAGTTTCTGTATGGGCATAGGGCTAGGTGACCTCTAGATTTAATTCGAGATGAGTGGGAAGGTGAGTGTGAATCTCACAAGGATTCTGCTGTGGCACATGTCCTAAACCTCAGGACAATGCTCAGGGAACTCATGGGCTTGGCCCACGAGAACCTGGCAGAAGCCCAAATGCAGAAAAAGGTCTGGTATGACAGGAATGCTCAAGCTAGAGAGTATGCTGTAGGGCAGCAGGTAATGGTTCTCATTCCTGTCACACACAACAAGCTGCAGGCAGATTGTGAGGGACCCTACAAGGTGGTAAGAAAGGTAAGTGATGTTAACTACATGGTAGAACTGCTAGGCAGGAGGAAGCAGCACAAATTGTACCATGTTAACATGATGAAACCTTACCATGATAGGGAGGCCCTTGTGCTGACTATTTGCAGTGGATTGCAGGAGGAGTCTGAGGGAGATCTGGTCAATGATCTCCTCAGTGAGGCTTGGACTGACACCTAAGTGGAAAGGGTAGCAATGTCCCACCAGCTGTCTCCTACCCAGGTTCGAGAAATCTGAGCAGTGGAACAGGAGTTTGGGGACATGTTCACTAGAAAACCAGGGTACACCCACCTAGTGCAGCACCAGGTGGATATAGGACCCCAAAGGCATATAAGGCAGGCCCTTTATACAGTGTCTGAGAGATTCAAACATACTCTGAGGGAGGAGATACATGAGATGTTGGAACTAGGGGTAATTCAAGAGTCCAACAGTCCCAGGGCCTCTCCAGTGGTGCTGGTGCCAAAGAATAATGGCAGCACTAGGTTCTGTGTGGACTACAGGAAATTAAATAGTCACACAGAGTCAGCTGCTTAGCCCATGCCTAGGTCAATGAAGCCCTAGAGCAGCTGGGTGTGGATAAGTATCTTACCACCATTGATCTTACCAAGGGATACTGGCAGGTGCCCTTGACTTCCAGTGCTAGAAAGAGGTCAGACTTTGTGACTTCTTTTGGCTTGTATGAGTTCACAAAGATGCCCTTTGGGATGAAAATGCCCCAGTGTCTTTCCAGAAGCTAGTAGATCATATCCTAGCAGGAGCAGGAGGGTTTGCCCTTGCTTTTGTAGATGATATTGCCATCTACAGCCATTCTTGGCAAGAGCACCTTCAACATATCAGGGAGTTGCTGGGAAGACTACAGAGGGCAGGGTAGACTATTAAGCCAAGCAAATGTCAGGTGGGTATGAAAGAGGTCTTCTACCTGGGACATAGAGTGGGGTACCTGACAGAACCTGCCAACGTGGAAGACATTCAGACATGGCCTGCACCTGTTACCAAAAAGCCAGTTAGGGCATTCTTAGGGACATCAGGGTAATACAGAAAGCTCATCCCCAATTATAGTACCATAGCTGCTCCCCTCACAGACCTGACAAGGAAAAACAGACCAGATAAGGTAGCATGGACCAATACATGTGAGCAGGCATTCCAGAAGCTTAAAGAAGCTTTGGGAGGACCCCCTGTGTTAATCGGTCCAGATTACAGCAAATAATTTGTTGTGCAGGCAGATGCTTCAAACCATGGGGTGGCGGCTGTACTTAACCAGATTTTTTCAGAGGAAGAAGAGCACCCAGTGGTTTATCTCAGTTGTAGGCTCCAACCCAGTAAGCAATGCTATGCAGTTGTAGAAAAGGAATGCCCAGCCATAGTGTGGGCACTGTAGAAACTTCAGCCTTATCTGAATGGAAGGAAATTCTCTGTAGCTACATATAATAATCCCCTAAAATGGTTACACTGAGCCAGCCAGCAAAATTCTAACTTGCTAAGATGGAGCCTAGTGTTGCAAGCATATGTGTCAGTGCAGCACCACAGTGGGATTACCAATGCCGATGCAGATGGGCTCTCAAGGCAGGGAATGGGGTAAGGTATACTCAGATATAACTAACCCTCTCAAGCAACATTTCTCATGTGTTACTTGAAAAACTAGCTTGAGTTCTCAGGGAGGGGAGAAATGTGAAAAACTGAAAGGCTGCCAGCCCAGCCAGATAGAATCTTGCAAACAATTCTATGTGATTTGTAAATATTAATATAATCCACAGGCTGGTTTTACAAATGTAAAAGAGAACTATATGTTATGATTAAACTATATGTTGTACTGAGCTTCAAAAATGTAACCACAGTGCATCCTGCTGGAAAAAAGCTGATAAAGTAAAGAATTTTATGACTGTTTGTTCTCAGGGCTCAGAGACAGGATGTCTGGATGAAGGAATTGTTTCTATTGTCTTAGGACAAAAGTTAATTGCTAAATTTTACATGTATAATGCCTGTTATTGTTTTGATTTCCTGGCCACTTACTAAGAAAACTAAGATATGTAAATTTAGAGTTTCTGGTAGCCTGGGAGCCAGAGGAGTGTCAAGAATGATGTAATCTAAAATGAGTCAGCAGTGATGTGTTATCAATTTAAGGGGTCTTAGAGAGAAAGAGAGAGCATTTTTGCATTTTTCTTCAGAACTGACAACATCACCAGTACTCTGCCTTTGCTCTGCATGTATGCACGTTACTTAGAACATTATTTCTCTTAGAAATAGATAGTAAATAGTAAGATTAGACTAGCTGTTTTCTATATTTATATCAGACTATTCTACAGTATTATTTTAAGCATTTTCCTGTGATCTCTGAACTCTTGACTAGCACTCTGTTGAATTGAGGAGATTTGTCTTGTGTTTTTATTATTTATTATTAAATATTTTTAAACTTTTCAACCTGTGGCTGTTTTGTGTAGAGATAATTTAAGCTCTAGAGTACATTGCATGTACATAGTGATACTGTCCAAGCCACTCCAATAAGCCTTGCTGTTTGTCATACTTACTAATTGGATAATAATAATATTGCATTGTAAAATTGGACACTCTTTGGTGTGGGCTGATATTAGTGGTTGGTGGCAGTGATTTCTACCTTATAGCCTGGGCAGAGAAGGGGGCATAGCTGTAGAACCTGGGCCAGCCTTCCCCAGAAGTGTCTGTGTGATTGTATATAACTCATATCTCAGTGTCTGTGTATCAGCTACTTGGGCAGGGACACAAAGCACTGGTTGGACAGAGAAGGTGCTGGAGGTTTTAGCTGACCAATAGGCTGACCACTAGGAGTCTTATTGTGGATCTGGAGAGAAAGGGAGAAACCAGCCCCAGACTGACTGTGATATCTGTGTGTGTGCTCTTAAGGGAAATTGTACTTTACTATGTGTGTACTTGTTATCCTTCCCAATGTGCATGCCCCTCACTGGTGCTAGTGGTGAGGATTGAGGCTCCATGATTACTGGGCCAGTGCACGGGCGTCACACACTGTACAAGATATTTGTGTTATAGCAAATCATTAATGGCATACTCATTTAAGGAATCCATATTCAGCTTCAAATAATAAAAAAATATAAAAGAAAAGAAAAATCTAAATCAGTAACCACAAAATTCAGAGGACTTAAATCAATTTCTGTAAGGAAAAATCACACAAGCAATATACAGCTTTATACTAAAGTAAGTACAGTAAAGTTGTTGTTTTGACTGTACAAGATCTGGAAGTCAGACAAAAGCTGCAACTCCTTTATTGCTCGCAGACACACATCTTTTTAACTGTAAAGATCAATAAATCACAAACCAAGACAGGATTGGTTAGATAAGCTCTGGATTGTCCGCTCTGCAGTTTGTGTGAAATTATAGCTGACTAGACCCTTGGGATGGCTAGAGCTTGCTTGTCTAAAACCTATCTCTTTCTAATGACCACATGTGAAAATTATAGGTAAAATGACAAAGTATAACTCAAAGTAAATCTTCTTGTCTGCAAGCTATCCCTTCCTTCTTACAAACAGTGCGAATCAGTGGTAAAAAATAAAATATAAATTCAAATAAAACTTCTTTTACCAGTCAACACCACAGTAAATCACAAACCAAGATAGGATTGTTTAGATAAGCTCTGGATTCTAGATATGATAACATGCAGCAAATGGTTGGAGACAGTTCTTCAGATTGTCAAGTAAACATATTTCAAGCTCAGTAAAGAGAAGTGCCATACTTGGGAAACTGAGATTCAGTATTGTGGATGCTGTACTAGATAATGAGGATTTAATCCTGATGTAAACAAAGTAAGGGTCATTACCAGATAGTGGTGCCACTGTGATGTAAATGATCTTTATCAAATGCTTATAACTGTACACAATTTGGGCATGTTCTTCCAAGGACCATTGCTGGTGATTCACTTTATCACTGACCTGTGAAAAACTTATTCAGAATGGACACGAGGAGATCCACAAGAGTTAATAATTTACATCCATACTGATGTCCACAGCAGTGCTGGCACACTATGATGCTAACAAAGAAGATGACAGCAGTTACAGATGTGGAGCTGTTCTATTAAAAGGGAAAGAAGATGAGATTACATTTTTTGTGTTTTGTTCATGCACACTAGCAGAAATGGATTTGAAAACTAAGAAAGAATGTCTTGCAGAAGTACTAGTAAGTGATTGCCTTTTATATTATTTTAATGGCAGAGTTGGGTTCCAGTTACACACAGTAAACAATATTGTTTTGGAAAAGAACACCTATGTTTGAGAAATCAAAGGTTAGAAGTATAGAATAAAATATATCAGAATCTATATCATCTGTGTCCCATGCAGAGTATAAAGAATTCTTCAATAAAATCCAAAATGTAAAAATTAGTAAAGACATAATCATTGTGAAGGATTTCACTGTCTGGATAATCAATTCAGTACTAATTAAATATGGCCAGTCATCCTCATTGGGCTGGACACCCAATGCATGTAAACATTATCTCTAGATGATTTAATTACTGCTGATGTGACACCTCAACCTCACGTACAAAATGGGAAAAAAAGGACTAATGCTGATTAATACACTATTCAAAAAAATAATGGAACAACACTATGAAATTCAGATGAGAAATTAAAATAAAGTAAGGCAAATGTGATCTTTCTGTTCTTACTCATGGCTAAGCTTTCTGTAATTAGCACAAGTAATGATATCACAATTTATTTTTTATATTTGCTTACTGTAGTATTGCACTGACATCAATGGACCATTTGCAGGCATAGCTTGGGGAATAAGATCACATAAGAAATGAGCAAAACATATGTACAGATGCAAGAATATGCTAAAAATGGATCTACTTTGAAAGGTTGAACCTCATATAATTGAAATACATTTTCTTGAAATGAAAACAGTGAAATCATAAATACCCAAATGGTGAACTTTTCCCTGGGTAATAAACACTTGCCCAAACTTAAACGAAACACATACCGAAGTAACTAAAACCCACCTAGGTGGAGGGCTATGCACCCTACATCCCCCTAACTATATAGCAACTATGGGATCACACTGCAGTGGAGAAGAGGGCATATTGGGTAAGTGCTTACTTACACTGGGGAAAAATTGCCATTCGGGTATTTAAGCTTTCACAATTTTCATCAAGTGAAAATAGATTTCAATTATATGAGGTTTGACCTTTCAAAGTAGATCTGCCAAAAACATGTACATATTTACAGATTCAAGAATATTCTACATCATTTAGTTCAAGAAGCAGTTTACAATACAAAACATGGATGGAAAAATGGAATTATGCTCAGCAGAGTGTTTTGGATAGGATGAAACCATAATGACTTGAGATACCTTATGCTGCAGAGACAGCAGCATATCGTTATATAGAAATGTATCATACCTCTCAACTGTACAGATTTTCACAAAATGTCCAGATCTTTGCCTCATATTTTTTGGTCCATTTTTCATAAAATTGTGGTTTTCTGGGAAATTATTGCCAAGTCATTAAAGATTGAAGACAGAAAATAATGACAGACATTTGAGTTTCAGACTTCATACCCTTCAGAAAATTCATACTAAAGCTAAGCCTGTTATTCTATCAACTATCTAAGTTTGTAAGAGCAATATTTAAAATTTGTCCCTATTTTTGGGCCTTTATCTCCCAGTTATTTATGGGTTTGTACAGACTTCTTGCTCTAAACAGTGAGTGTGAATAGTTGCAAGAAAGGATGTCATGGGGTGAAGACAGAGAAAAGGTGAGAAAAGCATGCGGAGGGAAGAGGTGTAGAAAGTAGAGGAAGTGTAAGAGATGTGAAGAGAAGACCGAGGTAGTAAGTGATGGGATGACAAGATATGTGTAGAGAACATGGAGGAGGTTGTAAGTCATGTGACTGCAAGCTGAGATAAGGAATGATGAAACAGAGCTAAATGAGAGTGAGGGAGCTGCAGAGGTCATGTAATGTGATCCGCATGAGTGCAGTTGCACTTTGTTTTGATGAAGACGTATTCACTGAGCTGTTGTCTGAAGTCAGATGGAGAGAGGAATGGGGTATTGTAGTTAGGTGCTTGAATGAAGAAAACACGGTCAGTATAATGACGTTTAGTTTTTGGAGTTAGTGAATTGATATGAGATTGAAAGACACCCTGAGATTATATGGGGGGGGGGGGCTTGCTGAAAAGCTTATGAGTGACATGAACATATTTCTAGATGCAAGACTCACCATCTTTAACCTAATAGTAAACCAAACAAAATCATAAATAAATCCTCTCTTTATGACTTTACCAAAGGAAGATAAGTTATAATAAATTACATATTTATAAAAACAAACATTATCCTCCATGATCCAAATACGTCTGTTCAGGGTACTATGATTCAGTTATATGACATTATTAAGTCTTGTGTTCTTCAATACAAACCAGCAAGACATAAATGTATAAGCAAATTCAATGAAAATCAATGTGGTGTAATCACAAAATTAGTAAATTAAACAAGAAAATAAACTACATAGTTTATAGTTTTTTTTTTTTTTTTTTTTTTTTTTTTTTTGTAATAACCTAGTCATAAAACACACCTATGTTAAATGAGGTATAAAAAGCACTTACTTTTTTTTCTTTTCACATCTTCCAGATCTAGCTCAGGCTGACCTCAAAGGTAGAAAGTAACAATAAATTATTGGTTAATTATATCAGAAATTTGTAATGGAAAATGTGAGAATGTTGCATTCTGTCTCTAAACAATGAAGGCATTACTCAACCATATGACATTACAAATATGCCTGAAGAACCATTTTTGCAAATTTCACAATAATAATTTGGATGATCAATGCAGCTCAACATGTTAAGGCATTACCATTGCCTTTTAACAACCTATACCAGAGTTTTATAGAGATAATAGGGGAAACAGGTGCTGACTTTGTGGGAACATGGGGAAAATTCTTGGCTAGGCTTATAAGGGCCTTTGGGCCAATAGCCTAGTATCATCCTGTGAAACTATGAACCTATAATAAAGAGGCACATAACTACACACATGATAAATAATGCCACAAGTAAAATTAAGAGCATGAGTTCCATGGGGCCAAGCCAAAATATTTTTTGATTGCTACACAATGTCTACAAATCAAGGAAATGATAACAAAATCCCTATCAGTCATATAAAACATGTTAGTTTGTGATTGTGTCCTGACCTGCTGCAAAAGGATGTAGAAGTAACCATTGGCAGTGTGTGGGAGAAGGGTGGGGTCATATCAGATCTAATCAATTTTAGACAAATCAACTTGCTCCATATGCAAAGTAAAATTATGGATTGGGACAAATTAGTGATTATCCAAAATGACACAGGGGACCTACATCTGTGGAAGTGTATGTGTTTATTAAGGGGAAAGTTTGCCTTTTGAATCTTTTACCATTTCTTGAAAAAGTAATAGTGCTTGTTGAAGGGTTTATACAAATAGTACTTATATTGTCTTCATTAAGATCTTCAACCTATTTCATACCAAGTAATAATTGATACATTTGATGCATTATATAGCAGTCTATATGTAACTCTGTGAGAAAATGGATGCATTGAGACAATGAATCACGGTGTGAGATGGTTACCTGCCTATACCTACTGTATCTGTCAGTAGTATCCCGCAATAGTCTCTAGTGAGGCCACTTCTGAATGGAATATTTTTTTGCAGATCTAAAAGAGGCAGATGGTTTATGCATAACCAAATATGATGACTGCATACTAGGTAACATAACTGTGTCAACAAAAGAAGTCTAAGTCCTCCAAAATATTCTCAATAAATAAATTAATTAATTAATTAATCAATTAATCATACCTTGTATATTAGTAAATATCTCACCTTCAGTGACAGTACACAGACATTGGGATAGTACTCTGACTGTGACCCAGACATTCCAGAGTCAAGTAGTGAGGGAGAAGCCAGAAATGGGGGAGTGAAGGGAGTGGGTGATGTACGTTCATTCACCATCATTGACAGAGAAAGATAAGTCCACTGCAGTACTAAGAGGTACTGAAAAGAGAGGTGAATGGCATGTAGTGTATACCCAAAAGGATGTGCTCTTGTGTCTGCTTAACTGTATCCACATAATAGCCTTCATGGGCATATGCAGAAATATACAAACTCACATAGAGAGTGTACAAGTCAGTTGTTTTGGTTTGAGTTATTGAAGAAAATTAAGACATCCTCTTGGGTTTATTGATGAGTTTTGTGCCACATGCACTTCTTTTTCCAGTTATGGAGAATATATGGCCATTCTCAGCACTTTCTAGAATCCTGGGATTTATGGAGAGGGATTAAAAGAAATCTCAAGACAATAATAGATGTCAGTTGAATCTTTCACAAACAGCATGTCTACCATAGTCGCAAAAATGTATTTAGTAGTGACAAGTTACTCTAATGATATCACTAAGTCAGTGCAAGGTTTAATACCGCATAGAGCTGACCATGACTTCAAACAAGTGACATGAAAGAATTTGAAAATGAGTGATTTATTACTAGGAAGACTTGAAAGACTGCAATAATTGTTAATATTTTCTTTTTCATATAAGGTCACCTCTGTTTGCTCTATAAAGGAATGATTGGTCTGGTTTATTTAAAAATCTGGTCTGTTTGAAAAGCTATAGAATACATAACTTTGGGATATAACAACATTAAAATGATCACCATGGAAATCTCTATCTCACCTACACCCCATGCTAAGGTGACCACCCAGAAAAACTTCTCTTAAGCCGACTTTGAGCTCCTAAAAACAGAGGTGGCTAACTTATCAGCACCCATGCCAATGAAAAATAGCTGCAAGACTGCTGAATCATACACCAATGCACTGTACGAGCATCTACACAAATGCATGGACCTTGCCATACCAAATAGAGCTAAAACACTCTTCTCCAAAATAAGGAAGCCAATCTGGTGATCTTTACCCATCAATAAACTCTGCAACAGAAAGATGAAACTGCTGCAGAACAAAAAGCCACAAGACTGGAAAATCTCCCTTATCAGTCTCAACAAAAACTGAGATCCCTTATCAAATACTCTAAAGCCAGCTACGAAGGCAAAATTGTGGCTGACAGCAAAAACAACCACAAAGCCTTCTATAGCTATATCAAAACCCTCAAAGACAATACCCAGATTTGTTCTGAGTTATTGCACAATGACACCTCCTATACTGAGCCAACAAATATAGCCAACATACTGGTCGACAGATTCAATGCCAGCTTTACTCCTCTCCCCGCCCAAGGGCCCTATCACAATACCAGAAGAAAGCCTGGTACCCACCATTTCTGCAACACAAATAAAAGCTGCATTGTCCAAAGCCAAGAATAGAACATCCATGGGACCTGATAATATCCCTGGCTGCATCCTACATGAGCTAAAAAATGAACTGGCACCACATCTGTGTGCCCTGTTCAATCACAGCCTTACCTCAGACTATGTCCCTAAAGAATGGCACACTGCTACAGTCATCCTGCTCTATAAAGGGGGAGCAACTACAGACCCTGGGAATTATCACCCCATTAGCCTGATAATTCTGGTATGCAAAGCTATATAGAGCATCATCATGGACCTGCTTAACAAAGATGTAGGCAATCTCCAAACTCTTGGCCCCACACAGTCTGGCTTTGTCCAGGGGAGATCCTGCCTGCTGAACTTGGTTGACTTCTTCAAGGCAGTCACCAAGTTTGTGGATGAGGGTAAGGCAGTGCAGACAGCTTACCTTGACCTGGCCATGGCCTTTGATACCATTTCCCACTCAGGTATCATTGATAAACTCACCAAACTAGGCATTAATCCTTACATCACTAGTTGGGTTACGAATTGGTTCACAGACAGGACACACAGAGTGAAAGTTGTGGATTCCAAGTCAGAGTGTCGATCAGTCACAAGTGGAGTCCCACAGGGCTAGTTTCTGGGTCCACTCTTGTTTGGCATCTACTTCTCAGAAGTCCAGGCCAACAAAGAAGGACTCTGGATGACCAAGTTCACTGATGACTGCAAGCTAGATGTCATTATCAACTCCACAAGTGATGCAGACATCTTACAAAAGGGCATCTCTGAGACCAATGACTGGTGTCGGAACCATGGCCTGAAGCTTAATGACAAACAATGCCTTATCTTCCCCTTTGGAAAAATCTGAGTTCCCACAAATGGCCACGTTGATGGGAGCTCACTGAACACTGAAGGGGCCATAAGAGATCTGGGCACCCAGGTCGACAGCAACCTCACCTTCGACCACCACATTGCCATTGTGATCAGAAAGTCCTTCTATGTGACACATCTTATAACTAAAGGTTTTGCATCCAGGAAGAAAGAGGTCATCATCCCTCTCTACTAATCCCTCATTAGACTAATCATCAAATATAATGCCCCATTTGGCATGTACCTGACCAGACACCCACAAGAGCTGGAGAGGCCACAAAAGTACCTCACAAAATGATCCTAGGCCTTAAACACATATCCTACATGGACAAGCTCAAGAAACGTTAGCTGTTCTCAGTCTCTTATCATCTACTTAGAGGTGATCTCTGCTTCACTTACAAAGCCATGTCCGACCCAACCCTACTTGAAATGCTACACCTAAAGAAATTCCAATCCTCCAGAGCCACACAGTCCAGAGATCACAAACTCATTATCACAATTAGCAGAACATGCTGGAGGGACAGATTCATCTCCCAAAGACTGCCCACTCTCTGGAATAAGCTTTACATTCATGTCAAGCAGAGCACCTCACTGGTCCTCTTCAAGAGAAATCTTGACAAGTGGATGGGTAACAGAAATTTCACTCCGAGGATCATTCCAGTTGCTCTAGTGGATATGGATACTGTGAACTAACATTGGGTGGCATGGTGCCTTGGCAATTTTTGGGGGGGCTAGGCTTGTAAAGGCTCCAAGGCCATTAGGCTAGTACACACCTATGAACCTATGAACAGATCAAGGAACCAAATCCTAAATAAATAATCAAAATTAATGATACTTAATTACAAAACACTTTCCAAGATTATGGCAAAGTGTCCTCTTACAAAAAATGTCAGTCATCAGATTCCTTCAGTAATAATCTTGATATGTATATTTAAATTAAAAAATGCCAACACGTAGTTACAGCAATCAAGGCTTTTTGAAGGGCAGTAGATCATAAACTTTACAGTTAGGCCTATGAAGCTGTGAACTTGTAATAGGTCACTTGTTCCACTTGACAAACTTCAATCACCTACAGAAAACAAAATCTATATGTCAGCAGCTGCTGACAAGACTTGGGTACTTTACATTTTTGGTGTTGTGCTTGTCCCCAGTGAGCAGCTAGTTGTGGCTGTTATTCTATAAGGAAATCCATTGTTAGATGAAATTGCTGGGTATCTTAGGTGATACTGACACACATGCAGGCTGCAATATCAAAAGAACTGTGTTGCACAGAAGTTCTTCAGGCTGCTTAGAGGTCCGTTGGAAATGAGTGTCCAAAAAGAATAGTATAACAAATCTAACCCTAAATCAGATAGGATTCCATAAGACTGCAGATGTGTTTGGCTGTGCCCAGAAAAAAAAATAATCCCAGTTTCACAGCAACCAGAACTTTTACATCAGATGCTTAGGGCTATCAGGGACTAAAATGGATTAGAAATTGAGCAAAGATTTCAGTCTGGTAGCTGAACATCTGTGATTATCTCTCTATGAAAACAAACTCACTGTACTTTTACTGAAGATTCTGCAGCAAATGACAATGGCATTTGTGTGTGCGCTCATTTGTATGAAATACCATATTCTTGTGGGCGGTTATTGCAAAAATATAGAAGCAGCCAATTTATCTAAGACATTCTGCCATCAAGCTATATTTTGTCTCAAAATTATGTTTGTATGAATACAAATTCCTTCTGAGCTCATAACAAGAAGAAACACTCAGTTTTTATCTGCAGAATTCATGGAAAACTATGGTGTATCCAAACTACTAGTAGTCCTCAAGGGTCCCTATTATTTAGCAAACGCAATGAATTGCAAACAGTTTGGTCGAACGTCATTACACAAAATGGCAAAATACCGAAAGCATGGAACAGTGATTTTTTGCTAGGGAAAAAATATCACTGGACCCTTTTCAGGGCTTTGCCATTTCCTCCACTGTGATACGATCTTGGAGTTGGTATATTTAAGTAGGGGGGTATGGGGGGGCAAAGCCCCCCATTTTATTTTGTGTTTTGATTTTTCTTTTTTTTTGATGGATCAATGATTTTTTTCCCTGGGAAAAAAATCGCTGATCTGTGTGTTCGACATTTTGAGTTTTTCGGGGACTGTTGGTTGATTATATAGCATTCTGAATTCTGTGCATTCGCTTATATAATATAGACCCATCCTCATTACCCATAACTTTTACATCAGAGGGAGATATTTACAATACAAAGAGAAGTCTTCCTAATAGTGAAAATGGAGTCATCCTGTCACAGCTGATCACAGGTTGCCAGATCCAGACAACCATCCATTTAATGCACTGAAACTGCTTAACAAAGAATTTCTCCATTAGACTGTGGAAGAGAAGGATCAGAAAGATGCATTTGCTTATCCATTCTTTTATAGCAAGACACAGTGAATTCACTCCCTGACAAACTTTGACCCAGGCAATAGAGTAGGAAAAAAGAGCCTCATTAGCAGTGACTGCTGATAAATCTTCAGATCCAGGGTCTTATTTCATTAAATTTGAGGATCCCACCATACTAAGGAGAAACCCTTCAAGATAAACCAGAAACACCTGTAAAATATTTATACCACCTGAATCAAAATGATGGGGATATCAGTAAGCTTACTAAAAAAGCAAGTGCTTGGATATCTCATAATAACTATCTCCTACCAATTTATTTAGACTAATGACACCATCACAGCCATAACCATTAAAGATAACGTTGCAGGACATGAAGCTAATCTTCCTCTGAGAGTGAAAATCCTTCATGTTTTCCTTCCCAAGGGAAGAGAATAAACGGAGTGTTTTGGAATGTCAGCTATGAAACACAAAATAATCCCTCTATTACAGTGAACAAGATCAGTCTACCTCAATGTTTTGATTATAATTTAAAGTTTCATAGGTTTGTACTAGGCAAGCAAGCCAGAAGAAAATTAAATGATTAGCCATTCCAAGTCTAATTTATTTGTTCACCCAAATTATGCAAGCGACAATTTACACACACTGGGATGAACTTATGGATCTCTATCCTATCATCATGATTTATTTTAAAAAGAGTTTGGAAAGAATTTTGTTTCACATAGAGTGGGAACTAATTTCATAGATAACTGACCCTTGGAGAGAGATTGCTCATTTTACAATATCTTAAAATGTTAGGCAATATTCAAAAACAATTTATTATTTTTTATCTGATTAATAAATAAATAGTGCTATTAACATAATACAAATAGACAAAATAAGGAAACTAGAATTTACACACAGCAAAGGCTGGCACAGTGGCACAGAAGATAGTGCTTCCACCTCACAGCGAGAGGTTCTATAGCTGGATTCTCAGCTGGGGGAACTTCTACATGGAGTCTGCATACTCTTCCTGTGTTCATGTGAGTTTTCTCTGAGTGTTCTGATTTTCTAGTACACTCTGAAGACATTCAGCAGGTGTATTGGACACGGCAATGTGGCCGTAAATGTGAATGTGCATGCGAGTGATATTTAAGAACAACAGTGGTTGGGTTAGGCTGTCACTGTTGAAGTGACACCCCAACCCCATATGAAAAATGGGTTAAAGGGTTGCAGGTGGATGGATGAATGGATGAAAATACTAAACACATGATGGGGGGTGCTGATACTTTCTCTACAGTGCATGGTGCCTGGTCTTATCTGCTTTTGATTTGTTTCTAAGACATTTGTCTGCTTTTTGCAAAGCTGAATTTATCTATCCATAATCAAAAGCTGGCAGAAAATGGCTTAAAGGAAATAAAATTGTAAACATAGTCCAGTACCACATGAAATAAAACACCAACTCATCAGGTATAAACTTAGGGAATAATGTGATATAAAATATTTGGAGCAACAAAGAGGTGTAAATTCAATAAAGCTTACACGGCCATTTTTTTGGTGTTCACATCACAGCTCGATGCAAACATGGGTGCACCTGGTTTTAGATTCAGTAAAGTGTGTATAGTGGCACTTAATCACTTGCATTCATGCGCATTAACGGAAAGTTTTCTGGGATGCAAATTTCAGCATAAGTAGCTGAATTTTATTCTAATGAAGGAAGCCAACATGGCAGAGCAATCTAACAACTTTACAAACAACTGTGTAGGCTCTGTGTCCATGTTGGAAGTGTACATGAAAATTTTCCATATACAGAAGCCAACACAGAAGCAAGGGCATGTAGAAGTCCTGAAATATGGACAGAATGCCCATGAAAAGATAAAGACACACATGTAATGGCCAAAGGTGTCCAAAAGAATCAGAAATGTTTGTCAAATCACTATAAATTTTATAATATTTATTTTAGCACAATTTTGTGCAATGCATGGCTACATGCAAAACATTTGAAAATGAATAATAGAAACATAATTTAAAAGATAAGTATGATGTACTGGCATAACAGGTACAGTAATACCCAGCCTTTTGTCTTTAACTCCATGCTCCCGTGCTGTTGCCCAGCGTACACGGCTACTATCAATGTAGTTTCCAGGCTGTCAGCACGGTTATTATGTAAATTATGTAAAAAAGCAGTGGATTTGCTGAATCACAAAAAGCAGGGACAATGTAAACACACCATGTAAGCTCCTTCACAGTGTTTATGTTTTCTATAGATGTTGATGACATCAGAGGAGTGTGTCAGGTAGCTTTGTTCTTATTTTATGGGGTCTTGTGCCCATGTGTGCACAGTGTGCCACTTCATACAAATGGGAATGTTTATGCAGTCTTTATTTGTGTGAGTAGACCACCCTTGTACCAGACATGAGCTGGATATCCAAAAATAGAAAGTGGATGCATTCACTCAATAGTAGTGAGAACTTCTGTGCATTGTGCAAACCCGGTAAGTGGGGCTGTGCTCTACTAATCCCCTGTAGTTACTTGCCTTTGATTTTGTAGTCCTGTGGCAACAACTGTTAGACTAGGATGTAGATAGTCTTGGGTTCAAGTACAAGCTGTGTCAACTTTAAATCATACTGTGTTGACATTGCAGGTCATAGAAATTAAGTGCAATTATCTGTAATTAGCATATTCTGTACATATTATGACAATAGGGATGATATTATAAAATGCTTTATATGATTTGCTGTCATTATGCATAGCTGCTCTCTGCTGTGTGTCAGTGCACAGAGCACAATCTTGTGCACTGCAGCAGAAGTGTGAAATCCTGTTAATTATATCCTAAGCAGGTGAATGTCATTTAAAGTAGCCAATACCAGATGGTGGTCCTAATCAAGAAATGTATAAAGTATGCATACAGCCTACAGTTTGATTTTCCCTTGATGCTTCAACAACATTGGGGTAGAGACTTGGAACTTTTAACTGACATAATACTAGGGGCTGCTGCAGCTATTCTACATCTCTATGTGCTCAAGGCTGAAGTCAGTGCTGCTGGTGGTGATGTCAATAGGCCTAGACCAAGAAGGAGGAGAGTGTTCAGGCACAGGGTAACGTACCAGGAGCTACATGAGATGGAGATTGTAGAGCGCTACATGGTGGACAGGGACATATTACAAGAAATCTGTGACCTCTGCCAGCCTCAACTCAGACCCAGAGCCAACTGAGAGGAACCTATTCCAGTGGAAGCTAAGGTATGTGTAGCCCATAGAATATTAGCTACAGGTATTTTTCAAAGACTGACTGGAGACATGATGTGGGTGTCACAGGCATCAGCAACCAGGATACTCCACCAATTCCTAGATGCTATGCTTGTACATGCCAGTGAACATGTATATTTTACCATCACTGATGAGGAGAAGACCAGCAATATGCAACACATCTATTGTGTAGTGCCCTACCCTGAAGTACTGGGTGCCATAGATTGCACTCACGTGCACATCAAGGCATTTCCTGGTGATCAGGATATAATCTACATTAACCACAAGGGATACCACTCCATCAACTGCCAAGTCATGTGCAATGCCCAGGGCATTATCTTGAATGGGTGTGCTGGCAACCCCAGCAGTTCTCATCACTCCCAATTTGGCCCACATCGCAGCTGCATCAGATGTTTTTTAGGGGTGACATCCCACAGGGCCATTTTCTGGAGAATGCTAGCTATGCCCTGGAACTGTGGATGATTACACCCATCAGAAATGCACACACCCATGAAAGAACCCAATAATGAGGCACATGCACAAACTAGGGACATCATAGAGTGTGCACTTGGGCATCTGAAGTCATGGTCCCAGTGCCTAGATATATCCGGTGGAGCTTTGCAGTATACTCCATGCACACGTACACAAATACTCACAGTTTGTGCCATGCTGCACAATCTGATCCTGCAGAAATAGCTGCAGCAGGATCAACAAGGGGAATGGGCACACATCCCCCACCAATGCCTAGGTCACTACAGCCACAATCACAGGAGGACTCGCAGGAGGAACCCCTACCTCCTGTCCCTGTAGCTAGACATAGGTGTGCTCATTGTATGCCCTTGCTTTGACTAAGAGACAATGCATAGCACATTCACTGACCACATAGGGTCTAATACCTTCCTTTCACTCACATACATATATTAAAATTGATGCCAGGCAACTCATACAACCTTTATCTATTCATGTATTGTCTGTGTATTGCTTTCTTCAGACAGAGTTAGCCCTAAACTAATGCTGTGTCAACTGCTGCATTTGCAAGATAAGGCCTAAACCTAAACAGTAGTGTTGATTACTGTTATGACATATACTCGTATATGTCTTACCTTGTTACAGTATGCAAATATATAGTGGTGCTTTTATAGATAACTTAACATGTGAGTAAACACACTTGTATTACTACAATGCATCAGATATAAAGCATTTACACAGTCCAACCACAGCTGAATACTATGACATCATGCAAGAGAGACGTTAGGAAGTGACTCCAGTCCATTGCAGTTTTTGACTTCAGGCTAGTTTGTATCCTAACAGCAAATTTGTTTCCCCCCACCCACAAAAACAGGATTTTAAGACAGAGAGATTTATAGTTATAATTATAATTATAACAAACAGTCACAAAAAAAGCCAGCACCCAACTGGAGATGGAATTATTTAATGTGTGACAGCACAAAACATAAAAAACAAACTGGTTTTGGCCCAGTGGCCTTTTTCAATGTATAACTCGGTCTGTAGTCAACCACCTGATTTTATATAAAGCCAAAAACATTAATAGATCATTAATTAAAAATTATAAATGTTTATTTAGACCAGGTGGAAATAATCCCCCCAGTTTCACAATCCATGATTTTTTTTTTATTTAATAATTTATGTCAACCTGTTTTACAAGATCTATGCCCCATAATTTTATCAATAATGACAAATTTAAAAGTAGCTGTCTTATGGGAAATAGTATGTTTATATAAAGTGTTGGTGAAATATTTATTTCTAATATTAATAAGATGTTCTGAAATATGAAATGTAATGGGTCTAGAAGTCTGGCCAACATAAAAATCTGAACACGAGCAAATTGCAAGGTAAATGGCCCAATCACTGCTACAATTAGCAAAAATATTATTAGAAAAATGTTTGGAGTGTTTATACTGGAAAATTCCTTAGAATGAAAAATGTATTTGCAAAAAGAGCAGTATCCACAAGGGTAACATCCCACAACTTTCGTCCCATCTAGTGTAGCCTGTATAGAATGTTCCATTGGCATATAACATTTATAATAGCTGAAATGACTCCCCAAAGTTTGACCTCTATGAAAAGAAAATTAAAATTTATCCCCAACATGTCACATAATTTATCATCAGCCAAACAAATATCCCAGTGTTGTTGCACTATGTCCACAAATTCATGGGTATTTCTCCCATAAGTAGTGGTAAACCTGATTTTGTTATCCCTCTGAAACTGATGTTTATTATTTATAAGTAAATCATTTCTGGAAAGCTGTTGTACCTCCCTACTAGTCTGCAATACTTTGACCATGGGATACCCATATTCCCTGAAAAGGCAAATTAGATCTTGATCAAAATGTTTATAGTCCTAAGTGTTAGAGCAGATCCTACGTATCCTCATAAATTATGACTTGGGAATGTTAGTAATGATGTGTTTAGGATGACAACTGGAGGCATGTAATAATGTATTTGAATAATGGGGTTGCGGATAATCATAATTATGACAAGAGTTGTGTCTTCTAACTGCTCTGTGTCCAAATATAAGTCATAGAAGTACTTGTACAATATAGAGTGCATGGTTTGATAGCAGTGTACAGTTTTTATAAAGGTGGCTGTGGGAGGAATGACTCCAGTTTGGGGTAGCAGCTTCTGTGGCCAAAAGGACTAAGGCAGCCATCCTGCTTGATGAAGCTTTAATGATGTTTAGGGTTCAAATCCTGATGTAAGTTGAAGTTCTGGAGGTGTTCTTTCAATAGTTATGTTTTTTGTAGACTGTGACTCTGTGCCCTATAATGTTTTGATCTTTATATTTTTAGTACACATTTGTGTGATGCATTGCTTGGTGAAAACAGTTTTAATAATGCTTAAATATTTTACACAAAGCACAAAACTGCAGAAAAAGGAAATAAGCAGATAAGAGTTATATCAGGCTGGCAGCAGCAGAAACCAGATACATTAATTTATCGCCCATAGCAATTGTGAAATCATGGCCTTGAGTAGTGATAGGAGTGGGCTGCAGTAGGACATATACAGTACATACTAGGAAGGATGGATGTTAGCAATGCACCTCGTGTTTGCACACTGTTTACCAATGTGCAAACAGGTGAAACAGAGAAATACACAAGTGTACACAGCACAATAATCATTGCATTTTCACCATGCCTAACTATAATAGCTCTCAACTGCGCAGATTTCTGAATGTCTATATTTTTACATAATATTTGTAGTCTGTTCCCCATAAAATGTTGATTAATACAAAATTATTGTTAAATCATTCAGAATCAAGTCTGAAAATAATGACACACATTACATTTATGGATGTCATACTCTTCAGAAAATGCATGCTAATGCAAAACCTCTTATTCCATCAACATTCTAGGTTTGTAAAGGCAATATTTAAACATTGACCCTGTTTGGCCACTTTATGCCTCCATTAATTATGGCTTTGTGCAAACTTCTTACTCTAAGAGGTTGAGAGGCATGCTAACTATTACATCGCATACATAGATTTGTGTTCTTAGTGTTCTATATTTCCCAGATGCTTTGTGTGACCTAAGACTACATGTGGAAACATTGCAAACTGAGGGCACAGTATAACTATCTGTACAGAAACTTAATAACCATCTATGTGCTTCTTTACAGTCAACCTCAACAACAATCAGTACAACCATGGGATCACCTTAATTCTACAACACATGCATCTAACAGAAATAAAATGTGTAATATATAATGTTGTGTGCTCCCTCATGAACATAGCCATATAGTTGTGGTCACAGGCTTGCACTGCCAAAGTCAAAATCCAGATATACTCAATAAGAGCCTAGAAGCCATAGCTGTGTAACAGTACTAAACAGTATACTACTTTTAGTGTACTAGCCTCAGGTGACACTAAGGACCAATGAGCCTATGCAGATCTCCCAAGCTGGTGTTCCCTACATCCCTTGATGATGTCATTGACTATAGGTTCACACACAGTCTTGTTAAAATCAGATTTGTGTAATGACACTTGTGTTAAAAACTGTTTTCTGTAGTTTGTGCACTTAGATAAGTAGTAGTTTGGTTCTCACTGTAGTAGGGCATGTGTGTGTGTGTGTGTGTGTGTGTGTGTGTGTGTGTGTGTGTGTGTGTGTGTGTGTGTGTGTGTGTGTGTGTGTGTGTAATTCTAAAAAGAAGAGTGGGAGTATGTGTGTATCCAACACTGTCTTGTCAAATGGCATGGTTTTTGCATTGCTTTTGTGCTTGCAAAAATATCCAAGTCTAACAGTCCACCAACATCTTGCCCCACAAAGGGCCTGCTGATGTAAATCACTATGAGATCACCTGCAGTCCTGTTAAAGTCAGACTTGTGCCATGGCTTGTGCATTAACTATTACATTTTCTAGCATTTAAACTTAGTAGGTAGGTGTTGTAATCTCATTGTCATCAACTTGGTGCATGTATGTGTCTCTCTCCATAAAGAAGAGTGGGAGTGTGAATCCAACACTGCTTTTGAAAATAGCATGGGGTTTGCTTTGCTTTTGTGCATGCACAGACATCCATGTCTAGCAGTCCTCCAAACTGTTGCCCCCCACGGGACCTACTGATGTCATCTACTATAAGATCAACTACTGTCCTCCTAAAGTCAGACTTGTGTTGTGGAACATGCATTAAGTACTGTGTTCTCTAGTCTGTAAACTTACATAGGTAGGGGTTCAAATGTCATTGTAGTCAGTTTGCTGTATGTCTCTTCCTGAAGAAGGGTTGTTGTTGTGTCTTTCGGCTTTTCCCAGTTAGGGGTCACCACAGCGGAACTCTGGTCCGCTAATGATTGTCAGTAGATTTTTACATGCCGAGTTGCCAGCCCTGACACTCAACCTTCAACGAAGGTACACCCATTCACGCGTGTCTACACACAGAAGACACGCTAGCTGAGAATCAAACAGGACAGCAACTTACTGTGAGGCGACAATGCTACCGCAGCACCACCACTGCAGTTCTCTTCCTGAAGAAGGGTATAAGTGTGTATTCAACACTTCCTTGAAAAATGGTATGCTTTTTGTGCTTGCAAAATCATCCACTTGTATCAGCCCTGCAATCTATTGTCTACCACAGGGTCTGTTGATGTCATCTACTATATGATCAACTGCAGTCTTGCTAAAGAGAGACTTGTATTGTGGTGTATGTATTAAATACTGTGTTCTGTAGTCTGTAAAGTTAAATATGTAGGGGTTCTAATCTCACTGCAGTCAAGTGGTTATGTGTGAGCTCTTGGTGGTCATTATACAGAACATTTTAGAGCAGCCTATGGTACACTGTCCTCTTGTCTTCAATAGACACTGCTGATATCATCAACTATATTAGATTTTTGGATATGTATTCCTCACAACAGGTCATGGGCATACACTGGCCTGGCAGACAGGTAGATATCACCTCACACAATACAAGACAGATAGCAGTGACATTCCTTTTATTGTATGCACAAACATTATGATATCTTTTTGCAATGTTGATGGACAGATCGGCACTGGAGATCACATAGGAACTATGATGTTTGCGGATGATATTGTGATCTGTATTGACAGCAGAGAGCATGTTTAGGACACACTGGGGAAGTGGAGTATGGTATACAGAGTAGAGTAATGAATGGCATAAGGACTATGACAGACTATATCTCTATGAATGAGAAGCAGGATAAAGGAATGGTTAGACTGCAGGAAGTACAGTTGGTGAAGGTGTATGACTTTAAATACTTTAGAGCAAAAGTTCTGAGTAATGGTGAGTGTGAAAGGGAGGAGGAGAAGACAGTGCATGCAGGGTGGAGTGGGTATAGAAGAGTGTCAGGAGTGATTTGTGACAGACAGGTACCAATAACACTGAAAGGGAAGGGCTACAAGAGTGTACTGAGAACAGCTATGTGATATGGTTTGGAAATTGTGGCACTGACAAAAATACAGGAGTCATAACATGAGCTGACAGAGTTCCAGATGTTAAGATTTGCATTTGGGTGTGCTGAGGTTAGAGAGGATTAGTAATCAATATATTAGAGTGTCAGCTCAGGTTGTACAGCTTGTAGACAAGACAAGAGAGGTGAGATTGTGTTGCTCTGGACATGTGCTTAGGAAGGATGCTGGGTATATCTGGAGATGAATGCTAAGGATGGAGCTGGCAGATAAGAGGAAAAGAAGAAGGCTTAAAGGTGACAGAGGACATGCAGGTGGTTGGAGTGACAGAGCAAGATGCAGAGGAAAAGATAAATTGGAAGCAGATGATGTGCTGTGGTGACCCATGATGCTAGTAGCCAAAAGAATAAGTAGGTTATGATGACATCTGTTTTTGGAAAAATCCCACCTGTACACTTGTAGCAGGAGTGTACAGTAAGAGTATCTATTTGAAGGTTAGTGTTTTTGGACCCAGTGTGATCTTTAGTTGTGTTTTCTTGTATTACCTGCTCTATTCTGGTTTATGTGCAGAGGCCATAACACTTTAACTAGCTGTTATAGCTTCTGTTACATAACAATCAGCAATTAAACCACTTACCAATCAATTACAGAACCATGTTCCACCTTATAAAGAACCTCCTAATGTACACTCTATAGGTTACTCCCCTGAAAATACCACTTAGATCACATATACCCCTCCTTTTAGCATTCCTTTTGGAGATAATAGGTTCAAACCTCCCACCCTCACCTATCATTTCCCCTCTGTTTCTCCTGCAAGCCTAGTTGACATGATTTTTTTTACTCAGTGCACCTAATGCAAAAAAAGACAGATCTGCCTGCAAATACAGTCCATAATGGTGGATGTCTGTCATCACTACATTCTACAGTAAGTGAAAAAAGATGCTGTTTACAAATACAGCATGTACAAAACAGCCCTGGAAGGCAACTCACCTCAGTGCACCCAAACCAATGAGACACCTCGAAAAAGCTTCATATAGCAACTATGCTAATAATTTATGACACATATCCAGGGATAACCATAATCCTGTCTTCATTTACATCTGCAAACTGATATATATCACTCATATGCATTTTGAATTAATTCTGGATGATATTGCACACACTGATGGACTGTAAACTCCAAACCTGCTAGCAGAGACAGGTGGCTGTAAAGTGCCCACCCACCTCACAACACCAAGCTTACCACATTTGTGCATCAGCTCCAAACGGTAGTATGTACAAACAGCAAGTTATCACTGCTCTCACCAAACCTAAGAGCATAGTCTCCATGGGACCAGATGACATTCTGGGCTGTGTCCTTCATGTGCTGCAACAGTGACCTACTCCACTAGGCACCATATTCAACCACAGTCTGGTTACTGCTGTTGCCCAGACTGAATTGAATACAGTGACCATTTCCCACCCACACAGTGGAGGATAGGTAACATACAACTGTAATTAAAGTCCCATATCTTTATTCAGTCTTTGCTGTACAGCAATGGAAACAATCTCTATGCATCTCAGACAAAAGGTCACAGGTGATCTCCAAACAGTATATCTGTTCCAGTTACCTGTTATCAAGGGTAGCTTGTGCCTGCAAAACCTGTGGGAAATCAAGATTGTGAACAGAGACATACAGAAGGCTGTGCACTCATAGGTTCATAGGTAGGTACTAGGCTATTGGCCCTAGGGCCTATACAAGCCTAGCCAAAAAAGTACCCTGGCTTTCACCACCCAAGAAAATTATTTTCCTGTGTCCCTGTCAAGCAGAGCCATAGAAGTGATCCCTGGGGTAAATTTCCCATTTCTCATTCAATCATCAAGATTTTTCTTGAAGAGTGCTAATGAGGAGCTCTGTTTGACATAGACAGGTAGTCTGTTCCAGAGTATGGGAAGTCTCTGGACAGGAATCTATCCCTCCAGCATGTTTTGTTTATTGTGGTGACATGGTTTAGGTCCCTAGAGCATGCAGTTTGGAGGGATGTGGATTTCTTTAAGTGGAGCATATCCAACAGCTCTGGATCTGACATATCTTTGTATGTTAGGCAGAGATCACCTCTGAGTAGGTGATATGCGACAGAGTAAAGCTGGAGCTTTTTGAGACGGTCTGCATAGGGCATCTGTTTGAGGCCAGTAATCATCTTTGTGAGGTATTTCTGTGACCTTTCCAGTTGTTGTAGATGTCTTGTGAGGTACATACCAAAAGGGGCATGGCATTGTACTTTATAATGGGTCTAATGAGTGATGAGTAGAGGGGAACAATGACCTCTTTTTTTTCTGGATGAGAAACCTTTTGTGATGAGGTGTGCCATGTAGAAGGATTTCCTGACCACTGTGGCGATTGATTATCAAAGTAGAGACTACTATCCTCCCATGTCCCAAGGTCTCTTATCACACTTTCAGCATTAAGTAGATTACCACCTATGTGGTAGTTCATGGGTATAGAGTTTTTACCAAAGGGGATGACAATGCACTTTTTGACATTGAGCTTGAGGCCATGGCTTTGACACCAGGCATCTGTCTCAATGAGGCCCTTTTTGTAGGATGCCCACATTGTTAGGAATTTCGATTATAGCTCCTAGTTTGCAGTCATCTGTGAATTTAGTTAGCCAAAGACCTTCTGTGTTAGCCTGTACTTCAGAGAAGTAGATACCAAACAGGAGAGGACCCAGAACTGAACCCTGTGGTACTCCACTTGTCACTGGTCTGAAGTCTGATTTGGAGTCTGCTACTTTTACAGTGTGGGTTCTGTCAGTAGACCAGTTGGCAACCCATGTTGTGACATAGGGATTTATGCCTCATCCTGTCTTGACTTGCCAAGCCCTTCAACACATTCCAACATTTGATCTCAATGAGAAACTAACCAAGGTGAATATCACACCTTCTTTTAATAGGTACATCGCAAAAGGGATCACAGACCAATAATAGTCAAAATAGGTGACCTCAACTCAAGCAGCAGACCTGTCACCTGTGTGGTAACAGATGTGCCAGTGCTGTCTCCCCTCTTGCTTGCTATATACTTATTAAAAGTCTCAAAAAAAAAGATGTTCTGCAAAACATCTTTGTGCCACTAATAACTGCTGATTAAGCTATGGGTGTTATAACAACTGCATAAACATACATTATGATACCCTGTGTTAATAAAATATTACTGCTTATTAAAAATTATCCCAGAGTACAGTACTCCCAAATTCTGTATCAATACACCTTGGAACACATGTTGACTGCAAACTTTGTGTACTATGGGGAGGGAGGCACTCTACAGCTTACATCCGATTAGCAAAGGCATTACATCGAGAACAATTACTTTTGTCAATTCCCTATACTCATCAATCATCAGCCCTATTACTGACTCTAATCCCCCCATTGATATGTGCTGTCTCAAACACCTGTAGCAACTTGACAGACCTCAGACATCTGCGAGAAATAAAACAGCAGACGGTCTGCAACATGTGTTTTCTGTGGGTAGAATGAAGTAGCTGTCACTGTATGCAGTATCATATATATATATATAAATATAAGTTTTGAGGCAGAATATATATTCATTACATCACTGCTTTTGTCCCAAATGGGATGAATATACTGCACATCCTTAAGTCATATGGAACCACAGTCACCTATTCCAGGGATCTCAGTGTAGAGTATGACATACATAGGACATGTTGGAGAGATACATACATGTCTCAAAGTTTGTCAGTCCTCTGCATTAGGTTCTAATCCATGTCAAGCAGAGCACATCCATTAACCTATTTCAGCACAGGCTGGCTGACTTGATGTGAAAATGTTATCTGCCATGAATCACTGCTGATTCTATCCTAGATGGGGGAGGGGGTGGTCCTTTCTGTAAGAATCATGGCCATGCATTATATCTGCCATTACATGTTATATTGGGATCTACTGGCTACACTTCTAAATACCAACAGGCCAACACCCTTGTCACAGCCTATTTACCTCGGAACCTATGGTGATGTGCATGAAAAAAAACAAAATATTATACTGTATTACTGCTCTAATGAGATTTGTCTACATTGCTTACATACAATCCAAAGCTGAGACTCTGATGGGTTGACTTTGGCTGTGCACACTTATGTTAGCACTAAACAATCCTTAAAGAGAAAGATATATTAATGAGACACATTTTATTGAATGACTTCAGAAGCCTTACAAAAGCATCAACTAGAAAGTAGAGGAATTATTATGCTAACAACTGGCTAACTGGCTAACTACAATATAACTGACAGGTACAATTATCAGGCCAACAGTACAGATGGAGCTATTAAATATATATTAGTGTAGGTAGTCACACTGTGCATCAGACACATAGCTTTAGTAGCCCTGAAACCAAAAGATAGACAGCAGGGATGTGGCACAGTCATCACTTGCAGAGGGTGGTTTGTGAGGGTGCAGAAGGCCTAAGCTGACACAAAAGGTTAAGGAGTGTGTGTGTGAGTCAATAAGGGCAGCAGCCAACATGGAACATGTAAATGTAGTGCGTGTATCAGTAGGTGCCCTCAATGTGACATTGGTGTGTGTGTGTGTGTGTGTGTGTGTGTGTGTGTGTGTGTGTGTGTGTGTGTGTGTGTGTGTGTGTGTGTGTGCTTGCTTGAAAACAACCAATCTCAGTGTTAGCCCTACATGTCTGTATATCACACAACTGTCAGCCATGCATGGTAGAGCTGACAGCTCATCATCATCATCCCCGACCATGAGAACTGGCTCTGCCAGGAGTTGCACTGGCACCTCCACACCCAGAGTCAGAGGGTGTGCTACTACCTGAGGGTGACTGATGTCTGTCTTATGTGCTCCCTTCATGAGAATGCCCAGGACAACAAACCAATAACCTGCTATGTCTGAATGTGGACAGCACACTCTCTGATGGAGCAGCAGATGTGCTGCCACTATATGAGTTTGATCAGGCATGACCCCATTGGCTCTCAGAAGATTTAGTTGCTGACCTATCCTCAAGAGGTCAATGTTCCCCTCCCAGAAGACATTCCATCATACACATTGTGCATTCCATGACAGATAGTCTGTGCTACCTCATGGACACTTATGTGTCATTGAACCAATCCAGTGTATCAACAACATGGTGGAGGCAGTCATGGATGTTAGAATGTGCAGCATCTACAACCCTGAGCATTCTTCTGGAGTGATGTTCTGAACATGCCTGTCCCTCCATTATGGCCCTAAACATACATCAAGTGACACATGAAGAGACACCTACACCAGGTGGTGGAGAGACAGCAGGCCTCTGGTGAGCATCCCTATCAATCCGCCTGTGTGACACCTCACCAACAGTTTGGCTATGGATGGTGTCACCATGCACTGAAGCTGTGTTTGCCACAATTCTCTGGTCTATGTCCTCACCCTCCAACTGCCCAATATCTGTGGCCTCAGTGGACTGGGTATGTGTAGGCATACTGGCTTTGCCTGGGGATCCTGAGTGTGAGTGCTGGGTGTTAATTGCTGTGTCAGATTCAAGCTCGGAACCCCCTGACTGTGCCTGACTTTTGCCCTCATGAGCAGCAGAGTCTGATGAGACACTTACATCAGGTGGTGCAGGGGACATAGAACTACTTCCATGTTCACCTGTGATAAAAAGAAAAACAAGACAACATTAATACCTGCACTACTATGCTGCAATGCATGTTAAACAATTTACGCTGCTGCCACTTTTATAGATATTTAAACCTATCAACCACTTACAGCAGTAAGTGTGGACAAAGCCATAAACAGTGGTTGTACAAAAGCTCATGAATAGGGACAAATGTGACATAATATGCTCCTACCAATATATACAGCTGATGGAATAACAGGTTTTGCTTCAGCATGACATAAGTGGATGCAGCTTGAATGTGAGATCTGTGTCATATTATTTAATGTCTGCAGTCATTAATGACTTGTCAGTAATCTGCCAGTCAATTACTATGATCTTAAATACAGGCCAGAAAGATGAGTACAAAATCTTGACATTCATCAAAAATCAGTGCAGTAGACAGGTATATAGACAGTTCTGCAATACATACAGCAGGCCTGAGAGGACAGTATAGCAGATATGTGGGAATATATATATACAGTACAGACAAAAAATGTTTCCACTATTCCAACTGCTGCAGCCCTTGCCCAGTGAGTTCCTGATGGTCCTGGGAAAAGTAAAGGAAGATATAATGGCAACAGCACCACACACCTAACAGTACAACAGGGATTAATACTTTTACTCATCTATAACTACAGTCAAATAAATTTTATCTGAAATGTGGCTGACAACCTTTAAATGAGTATAAAACTGCAGCTATTTGAAATATCTCCAATCAACAGACATGCAGCTTGACACAACTATATACACTTATGACAGAATGCAGCACCATTTTAATGATGATGTAACAAAGCATATCTGGCAGCCTCACATGTAATGCGGGAGTGGCACCCACATCCAGAACACATTGGCTCAAGGAATACAGGACTACTGGGAGCTGTCTTGTTTGGAGATGTGTACCAGGAATTCCTCTGTGGCAGTTACAGGACCTGAACACTGCAGTTATCTTAATTACCCTCCCCCCACCAAAAAAGCAACCTGGCACACAGTAAAACTATATACACTATTACAGAATGACTGCAATTGCATTCTACTGCTGATATAAAAAAGCCTACTAAGATGTTCCTCTTGATTCTCAGGAGTGGCACCCACATAGGCTCAAAGGTTCATAGGCTGGTACTAGGCTATCAGCCCTAGGGACTATACAAGCCTAGCCAAACAATTCCCAGGATATTTCTTCCCACAATATTTACTTACCTGAACCCCTGTCTAGCAGGGCAAATGACATGATCCCTGGGGTCAAGGATATTTCTTCCCACAATATTTACTTACCTGAACCCCTGTCTAGCAGGGCAAATGACATGATCCCTGGGGTGAATTTCCTATCTCCCATCCAATCGTCAAGGTTCCTTTTGAAGAGAGCCAAGGAAGCAATCTGCTTGACATGTATGGGCCGTCTATTCCAGAGTATGGGGAGTCTCTGGTTCAGGAACCTATCCCTCCAGCATGTTTTGTTCATTGTGATGACAAGGTTTAGATCCCTGGAGCTTGTGGCTCTGAGGGATTGGGATTTCTTTAGGTGGAGCATGTACAACAGCTCAGGGTTTGACATGGCCTTGTATGTTAAGCAGAGATAGCCTCTGAGTAGACGATATGCCACAGAGTATAGCTGGAGTTTTTTTAGACGGTCAGCATAGGGCATCTGCTTTAGGCCTGTGATTCATTTAGTGAGATATTTCTGTGGCCTTTCCAGCTGTTGCAGATGTTTTGTGAGGTACATACCAAATGGGGCATTGTACTCTATAATGGGTCTAATGAGGGATGAGTACAGTGGGACAATGAACTCCTTTTTTCTGGATGAAAAGCCCTTAGTGATGAGGTGTGCCACATAGAAGGATTGACTGACGGTTGTGGCGATGTGGTTATCAAAGGTGACACCACTGTCCACCTGTGTCCCTAAGTCTCTCATCACACTTTCACTGTTTAGTGTACTGCCACCTGTGTGGTAATTCATGGGTACATGTTTTTTCCCAAAGGGGATAACTACATTTCTTGGCATTAAGCTTGAGTCCATGGCTCTGGCACCAAGCATCTGTTTCTGTAAAGCCCTTTTGTAGAATATCCGCATCATTTGAGGATTCAGTAATGGCTCCTAGTTTGCAGTCATCTGAAAACTTTGTTAGCAAGAGTCCCTTAGTGTTGGCCTGTACTTCAGAGAAGTAGATGCCAAACAAGAGCGATCACAGGACTGAACCCTGAGGTACTCCACTTGTCACTTGTCTGGTGCTGGATTTGGAGTCGGCTACTTTTACAGTCTGGGTTCTGTTAGTAAGTCAGTTGGCAACCCATCTAGTGATGTAGGGATTTATGCCCAGCTTACTAAGTTATCTATGATTCCAGAATGGGGGATGGTGTTGAAGGCCTTGGCAAGGTCCAGATAGGCTATGTGGACCACCTTACCCTCGTCCACAGCTCTGGAGACTGATTTGAAGAAGTCACTCAGGTTCAGGAGACAAGATCGGCTTTTCATGAACCCAAACTGAGTGAGGTCCAGTGTTTGAAGTTTGCCAATCTCTTTGTTTATAAGTTCCATGATGATGTGTTCCACGCCCTTGCAGATCAGACTTGTCAGACTGATGGGACGGTAGTTCCCGGGATCCAAGGTGGATCCCCCCTTGTGGAGTGGGATAACTGTAGCTGTGCACCACTCAGTGGGCATGAAACATGAGGTGAGGCTATGATTAAACATGACACTTAGGTGAGGTGCCAGTTCATTTTGTAGTTCATGTAGTACACAGCCCAGGATGTCATCTGGTCCCATGGATGCTGTATTCTTAGCTTTGGAGAGTGTGGTTTCTATCTGTGTGGCCGTGATTACCAGAATTTGGCAATATGTTGGTACTGAGATGGGCCCTTTAGGGGGTGAGAGGGGGGTGCAGTTGGCACTAAATTGATCTGCCATGATATTGGCAGTATCCTTGGGATCAGTATATTTAATGCCATTCTGTTGTAGCTCAGAGCAGATCTGAGCATTGTCATTTAGATTCTTGACATAGCTATAGAATGCCTTGTGATTGTCTTTGGAATCTTTGGCAATTTTATTTTTGTAACTAGCTTTGGGTGATTTTATGAGAGATCTCAGCTTCTTAATGAGACTGGTAAGGGAGTTTTTTGCATCCTGGGATTTTTCCTCTTTTCTGCAACAGTTTCTTCCTTCTGTTGTATAATTTGTTTATGGCAGGCGACCACCAGATTGGCTTCCTTTTTTTTGAGGAGAGCATCTTGGTCCTATTGGGATGGCACAATTCCTGCACTGGTGGATGTGCTCATACAGTGCCTTAGTGTAGGATTCAGCAGCCAGACTTTCAGCTACCGTCTGCATGGGTGTCATGACGTTTATCACTTCTGACTTAAGTAGCATGAAGTAGGCTTTGGAGAAGTTTTTTTATGGAGGTTTCCTTACTAGGGGGTGGGGATGCAATGTGGATGTCAAGGGTGATTTGCTTATGGTCAGACCTGACCAATGAGGTGGATGACCACTGGTATGGAGCATCTATCTCACATGTTGGTAATGACCAGGTCTAAGATATTGGAGCCCCTGGTGGGACAATGGATTAGTTGATCCAGGGCATTGGAATTTATGAATTCCAAGAACCGTTGGGAAAAGGTGTTGGTACTCGAGTAGTTTTCCCAGTTAATGGCAGGGTAGTTGAAATTATCCAGTATTAGGATGTTTGGTTGTATCTTAATATTTTCCAGTATGTTTAGAAAGGTGTAGTGAGAATCTTGGGGAATGGTGGAGGATCTGTAGCAAGCTACAGTTTGGATTGCAGTCTTACCTAGTGTAGGTTGCACCTGGAAAATTTCATATGCATCGTGTTGGGCAACTAGCCTGGAGGTGTGAATATCCTAGGTGAATATGGACATTCCTCCACCTTTAGTGTTTCGGTCTTGGTTTGGTGGCTGAAAAGTGTGGTAAGAGCTGTAGCATGGTATTACAGGGGTGTTCTCTGGAGTCTTGAACCAGGTCTCAGTTACTGCACAGATATCGATGTTCTCCATTTATAGGAGTGCCTCAAGAGAGTGCAGTTTGAGGTTTAGACTTCTAGCATTGAGTAGCATTATCTTCAGATCTTGCATGCTTGTATCTGTTATGGTGGTGGTTTTGTCCTTTGAACCTTGCCTAAAAAAGGCACTGTAGGGGTGGCAAGAGCTTTAGTAACCTGAATCCCAGGGGTGACAGGTGCAGACCATCTCTGGCAAAGCATTGTGGTTTGTCATTCATGTCGTCCTAGGCAGACAGATACTGGATCCCCTATGAATGACACCAGAAGCTTAGCCAATTGTTGAATTCAATCATTTTGTCCTTATACTGTGGTATCATTCTGGGCAAAGGCAGAATGCTACTCAGGGCTAGGGTCATACTTGCCTGGGCCACATGATACAAGAGCTCTTCCATGTATCTTTTCATGTAGTCCAGTGAGGTACGTCTCAAGTCATTCACTCCAACATGTACTTGTTGTGGAGTGACTTGGGTGCATACGTTATGTGGTGGATCCTGGCACGTGACAGGCAGCTGACTGTAATTTTCTCCTTGCTCAGCCTGGTGAGTGGGACATCAGTGTGCCTGACTATAGAGTCACCTATGACTAAAGTGTTGGATACATTGTCTTGCCTTAGGGGCTTTGTTGGGTGGCACACTGGTGTTGTGAGCTATGTGTCACTTTGGATGTGACTGGTGTTTGTTTGCGTTTCAGCTTCAGATGTCCTTGTAGCTTGGGCAGGTTAATATTAAGGGCCTGCACATATGTGGGTTTAGTGTTGCTAAGTGTGGGTGTTGATGGTATGGGTTTTGAAGGGCTATGTGTTGCTTGAGGTGTAGTGCAGGTGTTAACCTTCTCCTCTTGACTGTCTAGCACAATCTTGGCTGGAGAGAGCTTTGCTTCCAGTTTGGCTATGTAAATGCATCTCTCACAGGTTGTAGTGTTGGATGGTAGGAGGAGAGGGTTGTCTGTGTACATGAAGACATGAGGACATACTGGCTTTTGCACTGTTGGGAGCTTTTCTGAGTGGCATTATTTGCCAGGAATTCTTCTGTGTTGCTGAGGGGTTCCTCTGCTTCAGGCACACCACCTGAGACTGCATGATCACTTGCCACTTCAGCTGCATGTCGTCTGGCTGTATGTATCATATCAGTAGTTCTGTGACAAACCTGCTCATACTCACAACTTTGTCGGCCCACCATGTTGATATTTTGGACAAGGTCATCACAGAGTTCTGTATGATCAGCCACTCCTGCCCACCCACTTGACAGCAGGACTTCACAGTGTTGCCTGTATCCATCTATAATCAACTCATTTTTAGCCTCAGAAAATGGTGGCTTACATCTAGGGGGAATATAGTTTACTGAAACACACAATAATGATAACACACATAATGATCACATGAGTACAAATGGTTGTACAGATAATGCCTTAAAAGAAGGCTCCCAATATTAAACTCTAAAGATTCAACAGTGGGCAGTAAACAAGGATGGTTACAAAACTAAGAGAGTAACAAGAGCAACATATTCTTGATTGTGCCCTAACAGATACTGAACTATGTTCTCCACCCAACATAACAGTATGCTCTAGTTTGTGCCATAGGACATCAACACCCCCCACCAAAAAGAATAAAACATTAAATAACAGGGTCAGGAACAATGTTGTTAAGCAAACTGGGAAATGTTAAAAGTACTGTCAGATGATCTTTCCATGGAACATGTGTATATAGTTAGCACACAGCATTATACTTTATGCCTACCCTACATCCTCTATACCTCTCACATTGCTAGTAAAGAAGGCCATGTGAATAGTATGGGAGGAATTTAATAAAGCCTACACATTTTTTTTCATATAGGCATCACGCTGCAATGCTTACACAGAAGCAAACATATTAAGATTCAGTAAGCACTGCTGAGCGGCGGGCACGCACACGCAAACATGGAAAATTCCATGCATGCAAATCACCTCATAAGCAGGTGAATCTCATGTAAATTAGGCAGGTAGAGCAATCCAACAAGCAGAAAGGCATCTGTTCAGACCCCATCTCAGTGTCCATAGCGTAGGTGAAAAAATTCCACGTACAGGAATCTAGACAGACAAAAGGGAAAATAAAACTGTAGAAATGTGGACATAAATCCCCTGAAAATGTAATACCACATATACACATAAGCAAAACTATTATTCTGTATGTCAGAAAGATTAAAAGGAATAAGTTAAACTAATATATTTTTTTAATAATCTTGGCATGTCTGTGCTATGTGATGCAGTGCAGAAACATGCTTAATAGAAAAAAAAAATAGGAAAAAAAGAATTTTATACCATGTGACAGAAATGTATTATAGGACCTTGTGTGGGGTCCCTACAATTGTGCATTGTGCTATTGCTAATGTGATAGGGCTATGAAGCATGTAGTTTCCGGGCTGTCAGCATGGATAATGTTGCAAATGAGGTGGAGTTACTGAATAGCAGAAAGGAGTATCCCCTTCATGTAGGGTCTTACACTATGTTAGAGCAACAGAGCAAACACCAACTGTACCACGGCTAGGATGTTTATTGTAAAAACACAGGTAAGCACTTTCAGGGATGTACCCCTTCATCAGACAACTTACAAAAACACTTCATTCCTTATATAGTAGAACACATGATATCAATTAGGTCTTAAATATGCAGTATTTTGGTTGTAGCAGGTGATGTGGGCCTCCAAATGCCTAACCACAACTAGGATGTCATCAAGCATAAGATGTCCTAAAGAGATAGTAATAGCAGACTTGAGGTGTAGTGTGTGTGTCACATACTGTAATCTGTAGTATGTACCATTAGATAGGTAAGCACATTCTAAGCTACATGCAGCCAACTTGCTGTGTGTGTGTGTGTGTGTGTGTGTGTGTGTGTGTGTGTGTGTGTGTGTGTGTGTGTGTGTGTGTGTGTGCATTTGTGTGCTATGCCATATCCTGTAAACAGTAGTTGGAAGTGCTGCTATACTCAATGTAGCCAAGTGTGTGTGTGTTGCTGTTAGAGCATTTTGCATCAGTTTATGGAGTCATAGGATTTTTGAACTTTAGTAGCATATTGGCCTTATGGTCCTTACAATCCTAGCCAAGTTTATACCCTTATTTATGTGATCAGCATCTATTGCCCCTGACCATGAGGGACAAAGCCAGAAGCCCTGTGGTGAAATGATGGTCACCCAGCCATCATACAGATGGAGTCTGATGAAGTCCAATGTGGTGCTCTGTTTGCCATTAGGCAGGATTCTGTTTCAAAGGTGTGTTACTGCTATACAGATCTCTCCCACCAGCATGTATTACTAATGTCACATACCATGTTAATGTCTTTAGAGTGAGTAATCTTTGTACCATGCCACCTACAGATATGCAGCATTTCCAATCAAGCAGGGTCACACATTGCTCCAGATGCAAGGCAGAGATCACCTCAGAGTAGTCTATATGCTACAGACTACAATGACACTGATTTCACAAAATCCCCTTTGAACAGATATTTAAGACATGAAGTTCCTTTGTGAGGGACCATTGCATTGTATGCAATTGCCAGTAGTGCTTGGAAAGGTACATTATCAAATGGCCACTGCACTCAAACATTGACATGCTGAAGGAAGAGTACATGGAGGTTATGAGTATGTCAGTTTCAGGTGACTGTGCCCTCAGTTATGACATATGATTCCCATCTTACCACTGGTAAGACATGGTGATCTCAAGTACATTAGGTGTAAACCTGTGTGGCCAGGCCTGTGTGCTCAGGTCTATCAGCCCTGAGTATGTACATCACATGTTGCGACTGATTAGCTACTTACCAGGAACATAAGTGGTAATAATGGAAATTATACTACATATATATTTACATGGAGTTTACAACCATTAGTATATCAACAGGCATTTGTTCATCAATATCGTCTTATTGGATCTTGACATAATTTAGAGTCTATGACCGCTCACAGTTTGCAGGCATCAGCCAACATTGTCAGACACCGACATTCAGTTTTCACTTGTATCATAGCTAAATGGATTCTAAGCAGTACAGGAGCCAGGACTGAGCCCTACTGAACACTGCTGCTTACAGATCAGCTACTGGAGCAGATTTCCCTACTTCGAGTATGTGTGCCATTACTGAGCCACTTAGTGACTCCTGTAATGATATTACTATGGATGCCTAAGTGGATGTTTCATCAATGATACCTGAGTGGGGAATACAGTCACACTGCTTGGGTAAGTCCAGGGGGTTGTATGCCCTGATGTCCCCTCACCCAGGTCCTTGGTGACTGCCTCTGACATGGCCACCACATATAATAGCCATGATCTCCTAGTCAGAAATCTAAACTGCATACAGTCAGCTGTTTCTAGATCAAATGTTTGCTGATAAGCTCCATGATGATTTGCCCCATGGGCATACAGATATGGCTACTCAAACAAATAGATTTATAGTTCCAGTGGTCGGTGGATGCACCACCTCTGTGCAAGTGGGTAACTGTTGCAGTTGTCGAGTCAGCTGGGATGCAGCCAGTAGTTACAGTATTCTTCCTAAGAGTTCACAATGGTGTTAGTATTCCTTGCTGGATCCCATGTAGGACACAGCCTGGGATGTTAGCATGTCCAATAGATGCTGTGTATCCCCCATAGAGAGGACAGTTATGACCTGCTCTGTAGATATAGAAGGTATGGGATAGGATGTGGCACATGTGGCGGGGATAAGTGAGCGAAGTTGATTCAGAACCTGTGGGACAATAGGTTAGCTATGAGTACAGACCCATTATATGTGGTATCATTAAGTACAAGGTCACTGACAGTCTGGCCTGTCCTCTGAGGTTGCACATGTAACTGCACTGTGCATTGTCGTTCTGCTTAGTGGAGGAGGCTAATTTCGTCACATACTGTCTCTACACAACATCACAACAACACAATGTGCTTGTTTTAACTGAGGAGTTTGTGTCTGCATTTTAGAAGGGCAACCTCACCCCAGCTGTCACACAGCAATGTCCACCTCTTACTGTACAGGCTACAAATAGCAGTTGTCCACCAGACAGGTTTACTGTGCCATGAGGAGCTCAAGTTCCACCTGTCAGGTACAGCTGAGTCTGTGCAGTTGTACTGCTGCTTACGTAATGCATGGGTGTAGAGCTCTGCATACTTGTCTGTCCTATCTGAGGGGGGAAGGTGTAGTCACACTATGTAAATCACCCCTTAGGAGGCAATAAATTGCTTTGCTGAAGTATATTTCTATATTTTCTGCAAGGTGGGGTTAGGTATGACAGTTTTAATAAGACTGATCTGTGGTCCGATCTCGCCAGGGAGGAACTCACGGGGGGGGGGGCACAGTGGCCACCCATACTGGGAGAAACATGAAGCACTGCATTGGCTCCCCTTCTGGGGATGTCACACCACTGGTCCAGGGCATTGTAGTTAAGGATGTGTACTAATCTTTGGGCAAGTGAGCTTCAGCATGACTAAGCGACAAAGTTGGTGGTTACTTATGCCACCCAAAACTATGGTGTACTAATATATCTTGATAGACACAAGTACATTCAGATAAGCACAATATGTATCGGGATTCATGCTCCTGTAGCTGGCAATGGCTTGATTAGGTGCTCTTCCAGCAGTGAATACCACCTGTAGTGTCTCTGCAAAATCATAGTGTTGCCTAAATCTGGAGGTGTATCTATCCTTAATGAATATGTATACACCACCTGCATTACCATGCACACTGTCAGTTTGAGGTCTGAACATGTGGAATGATGTGTAGTCTGGTATGGCTGTGGTGCTGTCCGCAGCCTTGAACCAGGTGTCTTTGACTGCACAAATGTCTGCATATTCTAAGGTGGGGACCTTGGGGATTAGTGTTGCCATTCCCAGCATGTAGCAGCATAACCGTGATGATATTTGAAGATGGGATTCTCAACTGAAAGTTTTCCCTCCAGACAGTGCCTATAAGATGCACTGTGGGGGTGTCATCAGCCGTGGCCAGTACTCAAAATTCCAGGAGTGAGAGATGAAGACCATCTCTGGCAAAGCATTGACGTCTCTTCAGCAAGTCATCAGAGTCAGACATGTAGTGCATCCCCTTACAATAACACCACATGCTAAGGCAATTATTGATGTCCATCATTTTCCATGTGTATTGAGCCACTATCCTAGGTGATGGTCAAATGCAGCTGAAAGTTATGGGCATACCTGCAAGAGACACAGAGTGTCTAAGCTCAGTCATGTGTTTGCCTACAGTCCAGTGCCGTATGTCCCTAGTCATACACATTTTCAGGAAATATGATGTCATATTTATGTTACCTGATATTCCTTGAGTTGCAGAAATGTGTGGTATGGTATATCTTGTCAACCCACAGACAGCTAACTGCGATGCTTCCCATATGTAGCCTGGTGACATGGATATCAATGTGTCTCACTATGTAATCACCTAAGAATAATAGGCCTGATTTTGTGTTTTGCCTCAGGTGTTTGACTGGTGAGACAGTGGTGCATGCACTATTATGTGTACTGTGCTCTCCAGAGGTAGGATTTTCTGAGGTATCTGTTGTATCTGTTGTTTAGGAATGTGTCTGGTAAGGAGTTGCCCACATGCAGGTGTGTGTGATGTGGGTGTGGGTGGTGCAGGAGATTAACTGTGCATGTTGCCAAAAGGCTCATTGCCATATGTACTGACTGCTGTGTGAGACACCATGGAATCAGGGTTTTAAATACAGTCACGTCTGTCACATGTGTTTGTGTGGTATGGGAGTAGACAGGTGAGGACACTTTCCACAGCTCATTAGCAGCCATTGATAGTGCCATTAGCAATACAGTCATGCTTGTGTATATGTCACAGCATGCCATCGTAGGCAGTGTCATGACAGATGGTGACTTTATGTAGGTCCCCTAAGGTAACACAGTACATGACAGTGTGCCATACAATGCTTTGCCAGCCATATGGACCTTGGCTTGACCATAATCCTCTCATTAGGCATGGTCTAAATACCATGTCTACAAATGTGACACTGTGCAAGTCCTGCAAAGTTAGGGTCATGCTGCCATGCCCTTGGGGTTGACAACCTGAAACACAGTGTTTGTAGGCAAGCCTTGCAGTGAAAATGTGGATGCTCATGCATGCATAGAGGACTTGTTCAACTTTGCTGTAATTACGTTGGCCTTGCAAGCATACAATGCCTGTCAGGTAACCAGACAGCAAACTGGTTGTTGTGTGACATGATGTGGAAACACAGACTTCTGTTCCATTTACATAACTGTGCAGTATGACATACCTGGGACATGTGGCAGGGTCAAAGGTGGCCAGTCCTCTACAGTAGGCCTCACAGCCATATCATGCAGATATCCACCATTAATCTGTTGAAGGAAAGGATGCATGAGGTGCTGTGAAATTCTCACCTAAGATGGATCACTGTCACTGTGTTACTTGCCTCAGCAAGCCTGGACATCTATGTCACTGGACATTGCACATTATATTGCGATGCTGCAGCTGTGGTCCTAATCACCATCTGGTCAGTCCCCTAGTGACATATCACCAACCCTGGTACAGAAGGCATAATACATGCAAAAGCCAACTGATTTCTCAGGTTGCTAATCAAGGCATCTACCTGAAGGAGGGTATGGGATGCTTACAGAGCCTTTCATGATGTGGGACAACCATGTGGATGAACAGGCAAGCTGTGTCCTGCTTTTCATCATGAGCTTCATAGTAATGTTTTGTTTGTGATGACAAAAAAGAAGGATCGGAGCATGGTATTCCATGAGAGAGTGGCTGTGGTGAGACCAGCAATAGTAGTAGCCAGGCACCAGCAATTCAAGGAACTCCCCTGATTTCCAAATTCTTCACAAAGTAATTGAGCCCTTTCAGTGCACACCACTTGAGTAGTGTCCAACTGCAGAACACTTGTGTAAAACGTCCTGCCTTTCCTTCACAGGATAAAAATATTACGCTTCCCTCCATTGTTGGTCTGTGCTCTGTACAGACACCTTGGATGAATCTTTTCTTAGAACATGATAGAAGTAACTGCAATATTTAGTTGCACAGAGGACAACTAGCATGCAGTGACATGCAGTGTCCCTTGATCTCTCAGTCACCTGATATGTAAAGCCATGAAAGGAGTTAACATGGATACAATCAGTACCAATGTCATATACCTAGTGACACTAAACCAAACACAATTTGTTTTGCTCAAGGGAAGATCATGTGTACCTACCCTAACTGGTAGACCTCATTGAATGTTACACTATGCAATGGATGATGGGAATATGACTCACTCCACCTACTATGGCCTGACAAGGTGTTTGACAATATTAGGCCAGCAGGCCTTGCTGAAAACTGTGTAGGTTATTTACAGGGGGGTATGTCAGCTGGTGGATAGCAAAGTGTCTGATAGTCATAATCTGGAGATAGCATTGGGTAGACCTACTCTACAATGATGATGGTCACCTGTAGAATTCCCTCAGACATCATTAAGAGAGTACTCAATGTAGCCATTCCCTTCTCTGCAGTCACACCCACTGTCAGTGACCTCTGACTGACTACATTAGCAGCTGATTGCATATTAGGAGCTGTCACTGAATCCCATACAAAACCAATGGTTATCCAGGATTGTCTGAGACACACATTCAGTTGTTGTCGGAGCCAGTAACAAATAGTAAATGTGAAGGACTGTATAATATTATCCTTTTGGAAGTCATCCCCCCCTGGAAAATATAATAGTGTCTGCAAACCACACACAGTTGAGCCATTACTCATGGACTTATGGACACAGAGAGTAATTTTGCCTTTGACTTTCACTGGTCGGTAAGATGTGGGGACCCATTCACTTTTGTACAACCTATACAGAAAGGTATGGCATGTAAATCTCAGACTGTCATTGTTATACCATATTTGGCACTCATCACACCTATCATTGAGTGCAATGACACTTTCATTATGACACTACACAGGCATATCTTACAACTGTAGCAGCCACACAGGTTCCATGGCTAGCCAATACATATTGTAGATAACATGTTAGATGCAGTCAGTGTCAAGACTCTACATGTGTAGTCTGTCTTCTACATGTTTTGGAAGGGATGTGTGTGGCAGCCATACAGGGAGGTGTCAGATCCCACTGTGCACCTCCCGCTTATCTGAGACAGGACTAACACATGTAATAGCTGTTCTGCACACCTATACCATCACTGTGGTATAAATAGTACATGCGGGAGAGACAGGTATGTAACACAGACACTACACCCTGTATGTAACTGGCTCCCCACGCATGTAAAGCACATGTCTGCTGTAATGCACTTCATGTGCAAGTTACACAATGGGATGCAAAACAAGACAACCATAATTGGTGCAGGACAAATGTCTACAATGGACACTGAAAATTTGTAGATGTGTCATCTCCATCACCACAGCTTGTAGATGTGTTAGGTCCAGAAACCCTGGAGACACTTATCGAGGGTATCAGACCTTTTAATAGATGAGGGAGGCATGAGTAGGCTGAGTGATGCCATTGTCCTTGTTAGCCTGTAATACACATATAAACCTATGGAGCCATGCACCTATAGCACTGTACCTTGCTGGAGACATATTTCTTATATGCTGGCATTCCATCCTGTACTGTGACATCTATGGATTTATTGTCACTGTGTGTCTATAGGTGTCCCCTACAGACTCCTGAAACTGAACCATAAACAGGTCCATGACACACCTTTCATTGAGTAAGTGTGCAGCCATTAAAACATCATACAACATAAGGGTCACAAAATTATGTAGCTTACTCATTACAAATGTCAGCATACAGTATATGTCAGTGACCAGTACAAGTAGCATGGCAAAGCAACACTGGATTACACAATTACATATTAATTTATATAGTCACCCTGTGCATCAGACACATAGCTTCATTCCCCTGCATCGATGACAAAGGTGACAGGGATGTGGCACATGTATCATCACTTGTGCAGGGTGTTGTGTGGGGGTGAAAGAGGCCTAGGCTGGCCCAATAGGTTGAAAGCATGTGTGTGATTCAGGAAGGGAAGCAGGCAAGATGGACCATGGAAATGTGCAGTATGTGTCTGTAGGCGACCTGAATTTGACAGTTGTGTGTGACTGCGTGCATGAACACAGTCAAGCTCAGTGCTAGCCCTACATGAGTGTATGTTGGATAGCTTTGAACTATGCATGGTAGAGCTGACAGGTTAACATCTCTGCCCTCAAACATGGGAACTGTATCTACCAGGAGTTGCACTGGCACCTTCATGGCCAATGTCAGAAGCAGTGCTAGTGCCCGACAGTAACCGCTCTCTGCTGGGACCATGTCCTCCATGGGAACTCTCAGGATCACGAGTCCATGGCCTGCCATGTTTTGGTGTGGACAGCACATTCTCCTCTGCAGTGGTGGATGTACTGCCACTACAGGAGTATGATGTGCACGGGCATGTGGGCTCTCAGCAGATGGATTTGCTGACCAACATCCAAAAGTCCAACAGTTAACTTTTACTGTTACATTTTAGGTAATACATTGCAGTAAATCTACATCTGTAACAAAACAGTGTTGTGCTTACCACGTGCAGGACCACAGCCTTGTCTGATTCCTGAGGGACCTGTGAAAATTTGAAGGAGAGGTAATGTAAACACCACTGTATGTTGCACTGTAACAAGGTAATACACCCATATATCTCACATTTATAGTAGCTACTTTGTTAATTATGTTGGTCAAAATCTGAACATGACATTCAAACTGCAGTTAAACTCCCCTCCAAAGTACAAACAGCTGACACCCACATAAAAGTATGTATACCCTGACACACTGAATGCTACAGTATTCCATTGCTGTTCAAACTAAGCCTACCTGGACACTCCTCTGGCATGGAAACTGTGGCACCCTCATCCATGATATATGGTGTGATGGATGCCTGGGAGATGTTGTGTGTTCCTAGGTTCCCGACGAATTCCTCAGAAACTGAGAGTGGTTGTTCTCTGCAGACCCTTGATAGGTGACACCAAGATCCCTGGCCACATCTGCTGCTCTTCTGCATGCAGCATTAATCATATCTGTGTCATGGTGTTGAACCTGCTCATACGTCCTGCTCTGGTTGTCTATGGTGTTAACAACACGGACAAGGTCAGCTCACAGAGCTGCCCTCTGCTCCCTGTTTTGCCTCCCCCTGGACAGCAGGAATTCATGGTGTTGATAGAGGACTTCCAGGATTATATCATTCTCAGCATCCCTAAAAGGGGCACAGCATCTGACATACACGTTTCCTGAAAGACAACAAAATGGGAACACATGTCAGGATCACTTATGTGGAAGTACACTATGCAGAGGTGCAGCAAGAACAGAATAGCTGGCAGTATCCACTGTTTGATCACACATGTCATATTGTGTCGATACAACTAAGATGCTAGCAATAGTCAGGTATTCCCACTAGTACCATGACAGACACTGCTTTAAGATCACACACCAAACACAGAAGTCCATTGTAGTGTTGCCCCTAGGGACATCCCCCCTATAATATGTCAAAACAACAGTGCCAAAAAATAGCAGTGTGGTATTACAGCCACTATAAAGGGACATTCCCATGAGACCAGTGTGCCACATTGACAAAAAAACATTCCACCCTTGATGTACTGTATGTCTTCTGTAGGTGTAACAAACCTAAGATCAATGACATGTCATCATTGCAGTTCTAAGAAAGGCTTAATGCTGTAATCCCCATTCCCCCCTAAGTATATTCACACATATGCATCATGTTGTAAACAAAAAGGTTGCATACCCAGCTGTATGCCGTAGGCCTTCATGTAGATAGAGTCTGAACACTTTGGAAGAGTTTTAATAATGTTACTTTTAACAATGTGATTTATAAATACATTATGATCAATTAATATTTAATAGTTTTTAAAGTTGAATATTTGAATACAAGAATATTTATTATGTTTAATATTATTATTATTCATATTTAATATAATAAAATTTTAACAAGAATTTTTAAAAAATAATTTTAGTTAGGTATATGTGGGACCCTTAAAATGTTATAAAATGCAAAAATGATATAAGATGCTTAAGAAGTTTGTTCCCTTTAGCTTGTTTTGCTGCTGCTGTATTTTCTGCTTCTGCCATTGTTGCCAATTATAATTTTGTACCTTTAAACATCAAGAGACCATGAAATAATGGGATTGGTCTAAATAATTAATTGTATAATTGATTATATGAGTGGTGAAGGTATAAATTGAATGCACATTGATTATGGCATTGTCTTGATAAAGCCTGGGAGAGACCGGGCGAAAGCGCTTGACTGAATTTTGTGTTTTTCAATATTTTTCGTGAGCATTTCACTTGTGGATTTTATACTTTAAATAAAGCAGAGTTTTATACAAGCCATCCGGTTCCTGGTGATATCTCTGGTCGTGAGCTTGTGGCGTTAGGCAACGGTATCACTAACAGAGTAATAGGCAACATGTTTGCTGTGTCCTTGAGCAGCATAGGGGCTTAATAGACCATTATTGTCAACTATTTGGGCAGCTGTCAGGCCATATGTTACATTATGGTAGTCATTTGAAACGTGTGCTGGCAGTCCTTGTTACTATCAAGACCTCAGTATCTGTATGTTAGTTGTGCAGCTGTGCTAACCTGTAATATCATTATGAAATGATTTTATGTTGCACTCTGACATTAGTGGGCCTCATTTGCATTACCCAAGTTAAAACCCTCTGTGAGTGCATATTAATGCATGACCTGACACTTCATGCACTTATAATGTTGCTATATGGCTATGTCAAGTGTGTTCCTATCTGCAGGCCTGTGACTTCCATCAGTGAAAAGCAGACATTTAATTTGAAATGCATTGTGTGGATAAAGAGTGCATGACTCTGTCATTCATTGATGGCTTCAAAATCTTCTTCTTCTTTTGGCTTTTCCTGGTTGGGGGTTGCCACAGTGGATCACCTGTCCGCTCATGAATGGCAGTGGAGTTTTACGGTGTTGAGTTGCCAGCCCGGCACCCAACCTTCCACAGAAGGCACACACATGCACACCTAGGGCTAATTTAGAGTGTCCAATCCACCTACAGCATGTCTTTGGGATGTGGGAGGAAACTGGAGCACCCAAAGGGAACCCACACGAACACAGGGAGGACATGCAGACTCTGCACAAAAGGCACCCCAGCTGAGGATCGAACCAGAGAGTCTCTTGCTTTGAGGAGACAATGCTAACCGCTGCACCACAGCAGCCACCCCCATTGATGGCTTCAAAATAATGTAATTTAAATATTACACACCACTGGATTTGATCCCAGGACCATGTGTGGCAAAAGTTACTGTTTGCAAATCATTTAACAGAGTGAGCTACTGAATCACTGTTACATGTTGTCTATTTGTGAAGGTATAAGTGCACACATGCAGTCTATGACATACCTCTATTACATCCATTATTGTGTGCCTGGCTTTATAGGGATGCATTTCTCCACCAGAGTCCCAGTTGAACATGTATTTTGCCATTAATGTTTTAGCAGGTGTACTTGTACATATTGGTGATAAAAGTGCCAGTTTACCTGCTATTAAAGATGCCAGTTACATCCATTAGTCTTTGTCTGGCTTTCTAGTGGTGTAGCCCTGTACCAGGTATTGTTTATTGTTTATTACACTACAGTTATCAGAAAATATCTATACTTACAACACTCACAGCACATCCGGGCCAGGCACCCGACATGAGACCGGATGTTGCAAGCCCGTTTAGCTGGAGATGTTGGAAGAGATACATATCATTATGCATACCAGTTTTTGCATGGATTCAGCTTGTATTTTATTAAAGCAGTAAGAAATATACTTGCATGTTTGTGGGGCATGCCAAACCATAGCCTCTTGGACCCAGGAGTCCAAGGTTCCCATCTTCCCTCGTTTCAGGTTGTGATAGTGGTGGTGACACTACTCACCAGTGTGGGGGATACCAGTAGCAGTGGTAAAATCCCTGGCCAACTGATCGCAGGCTTCAGCTTTACATTCTGAGCCCTGTTAATAGCCCAGTAACAGCCAAGGTTCATAGTTGCAGACCAGGAATCCAACAAACACTCTGGAATCCTGCACACCCCACCTCTGCACCCGAAAACGCGCTCCCTCACCAACACTGCCAGGCATATTTGCAGGTTAATGAGACTTCAATGAATACTACAGAATTCCCAACTATTGGCTTTAATATAGGCTGATTTCCAACCCTTACACATCATACTGTTACATTCAAAAAAGCTATGTGTTGCTTAGCATCGTGTGACCCCACTTAGCTGAGGTGAGCATCAAGTAAACTTGCACAACCATGTTTTTTGTGAAGCTTAGCAATGCACAAACAGCAGTAGCTGTTAACCATATTTAAGCAGTGCTTAGCACCATGCAACTTTTTCAAATGTAACAATTTTGTTTTTGCATTAAACCACCCTTTAGGTCACCTCCCTCACTTCCACAGCAATAAATGTAAAAAGGTATGAATTCTGGGGACTTGGACCCAGGACCTATAACACTTTAGACTGTGACTACCTATTTAGCTACTTGGATAGTAAGCAAATGCATATATCTTCACATATACTATTAAGCTACCTGTTAGCATTGCTAAGCACTGCGCCATGTCACACAAATGGCCATTCAAAAAAATAAAATAAAAACACATAGACAAAAACATATAATTAATTAGATCTGCTTTCTATTTATAGATGTCTGGCAGATGTCACCTGTGCATGTGTAAGTGCAGCTTGGCCCTGCTTCGCTCTGTGCTGCATCTGGAAAACGGGCATAAAAAAAATACAAAAATAACACAAAAAATATTAAAATTCACACATATTTCTACACTAGCAGGGTACATTACAGGGAGACTAATCCTGCACATAACATCTGTGCAGGAATTCCCTGGACAATCCACAACCACAGGACACTACACTACTGCCTACATGGATTCAATATCCATGTTACTATGATCTTCCTCAACAGTGAGCCATTATTAATATGCATAGCGTGCTGTTGAGGGGGAACCATGGGTGTGTACATGGGTACATTCCGTGTAGGCTCTACACGGAGCCTGCACAGATTTTATTCAATCCTGAGGTATGTTTTTAACAAATGCATACAGATTTACTTCACATTTATTGTTATCTACATCCAGCATATGCATTATTTAGGTTACAAGATGAATACATACCTGATGGAATGCAATACTCCTCAGTCAAAATATAGTGAATCTGAAGAAATGTGTATCTGAGTTACAATCGTACTAACTCTCAGCCACATCAGTTTATCCAGCTACTTATTTGCCTTTTTATAATGGAGTAATCAGTAATTGCATGTGTCCTATTCTGTGCTTCAGAGATACTAATCACAGCATACTGAACTGCATGCTAATCAACCAATCCTTTGGAGCTAGTCATTGAGATATAAAAGCATCCATGTTATCTCCATTTCCTTTTTTTTGTGTGGATTGAGAAAATATGGAGTACAGACACAAAGTAGGCACAACTAGACTGCTATTAGCTGCTGCTTTTGAAATACATCTGTCTGTAATACAGGCTGAAGACACTGCTGCTGCTGGTAATAGTCATACACAGAGAAGGTGAAAAGTTTGCAGGGCACATAAGGAACTGAGCGACCTCTCTCAGCATTAATTCAAAGACAGATATGAGTGCAGGAAATCATCCCAGTGGAAAGTAAGGTATGTGTTTAAATGCTATTCCTAGTAACTGGGACATTTCACAGACTAGCAGGGGCATTCTTGGTGTGTTATAATAATCACCTTCCATGATCTTCAAAACATCACTGCATGGTATGCTACAACATGACAAATTTAAACATTAGTTCTGAGCATATTTTCAGAAAAATGCTACAGTTGTAACATGTACTGCATTATCCTAAATTAATGTGTGCCTTACATTAGAGCCATCTACACATGACAACAAGAAATGGGGAACAGGATAGGATCTACATTAACCATGAGGTCTACAACTCAAACTGCCAAGTCATGTTGAATGGCATGTGCATCATCTGCCACATCTGTACTGGCAAACCTGCCAGTTAACATGAATCCAATATGTGCCCCATCTCCCAACTGCTCCAGATGTGTGCTATGGGTTATATCTCACAGGCACACATAAGGGTGGATGCCTTTGCTCCCCACCCACAAAATAACAGTCAGCGCTTATTTATGCTAGCCAACATGGCTTTACTTATTTGTCAATATATGCCTACTTAATATCCTTAAACATTTTAAAGTCAGTAATATAGAATTGTTTTAACATGCTCTCTATACCACAGTACTGGTCAGATGATTGCTGACTGACCAAAGAACACAGCATGTTAGGACAATGTTATATATTTGAAAACAAGAATCATAACAGCCTGTGTAAGGAGTAAGTAAAGTATTTTCTAAGTTAAACATTTAACTAAGTGTATATCTAACATGTACTATTTCGATACAAATGTACATTCTCTGTTGAAGTTGCTTGTGTGCTGAATGAGTGCTACTGCTTACTACAGTGGTGTATATGAGAACAACAGCTTTAAAGCACCAATACATTGCTCTGAATCAACATTGCATGCTGATCTGGATTGCACACGTATGTAGGCATATTCCCAGTGTACTAACAAGTTGGACTGTATATATCATAAAATGATTTATTTTCCTGCATGTTATCACTTTTATTTCTTACACTGAGCCTGTATAAACCTTACAATGAATATAAATGTAGCCACAGCTTACACAACTTCTCCTGTGGTGCAAGGAGTTAAGTGTTCCTTTTAAGTTTACATGGTCATGGGTTCAAATACAAGTATTACAGCCTTTTTTTTGTAATGTGAACTTGTAATAGTGAGCAATGCAATGAATTCTAGACACCTGCATTTTCATTCTTGTTGTGGGAACAGCTGTGAGTGTAAGACTGCCATAGCTAAGCTCAAGGGTTCTAATACTGCAGAATCCTGTCCATCTTAATGATGTCCCACTTCACATGATAAATTATAGTGGTTAACCTAGCTTTTCCTATATCATAATTACTGTCCTGATGGCTGAGACAATCATATTACATCATTTATGCAGTTTTCATATTAATTTCAAATATTGTGCTTATGTGGATTCATGCAAACACATTGCATGTGTTTGAGCGATGCTAAGCAGCTAGCACCATTTTTAAATGTTACACATTGCAACTTTCTGCATCCTTAGTATCTGTTATAACTGTAATTAATGGGAAAACACATTATTCATGGGTGTTTGTCTGCATTACACATGACTTGTGTTCAGGGTGAAGTTTTGAGATTCTGTTTTCAAAGGTGGGGTGTGCAGGAGTCAAAGGTGTTTGTTGGACTCCTAGTGAACGGTTATGGGCCCCAGCTGCTGCAGGAGCACTATCATGGATCAGATTACAAATCATATGCATGGAATAGTTTGGCCTGGGATTTGTCCACTGTTACCAGCATTCCCTGCTCTGGCAAACAGTGCAGAAATCACTATCAATACCTCAGGATGAAGAAGAGGATACTCTCAATCATTGGATTGATGAATGTAGGACTGCCGGTGCTCCACAGATGTGTGAGTATCACTTACAAGCACTGTTTGAATGATGAAGCAGCTGCATCTGTTTCTGACTGCTGATCTTAATGTGTTTATTTTTTTTTCCCACAGCTAATGTGGAGAGAACACTAAATGTGTGAGCCTATGAGGGAAGATTGAGAAGGATGAGAGATGTAATTGGTATGTATGCTTCAAAACATTGCTGCTATTTTAAGAGTAGGACTAAATACAGCTTATTGTGCTAAACACTTGTAAAACTTTGAGTATGCATTTGTCCATTTTAATGCAATATTGTGCATGCATTAGTATGTTTAGTAAAACAACAGTCCAGTATAATACAGTAGATAGGGGTTGTCATTTAGAAAACCACACTTCCAAACTATACAGTACATGTTTCATTTGACATAAACATTGCAATGTTAATTACGACCTATAGACCAGGGACACCAAGAGCATGCTGCAGATTATTATCATGATAACAGTGAACCTGCATCTATAAAAGTGCAAAAGAAAAGAGTGCTGGCATTATGCTGTATTCCAAACGGAAACTACACTATTACATTTGCCACTGCTTGCGAGTTCAAATAACACACTCCCCACATTTAAGTGCAACTCTTTACAATAATGTTTTAGCTTGTCATCAATACAATTGAGCAATGTTATGTATTCATAATGATAGCAGCTTAAGTGCAGACCTCTATACCTGTGCCTCAGATAGCCCACTGTCAAATGTAAACATTGTACATGCAACATGCATGCATTCAATATATGTAACCATGCATGATTGCTGGATGCAATGTGTCTATGTTAGCAACAGGGTAGTATTCACCATGATAAAGGTATTTATTAGCATTTGTTATTGTTATAAGTAAACTGTAATAGAATCTAGTACATTACTTGTAGAAAGCTTACTATATTATCTGTGTATTTACTAATGTTCTGTTGTTGCTCTCACCCCACCCTTCTCTTTTTTATTGTTATCATTATATTATGTATCTAATCATAATTTCCCTTATAATAATTATTTTATTTTACTTTTTTTATGCAAATGTTATTTTGTACATTATTTTGTGTTATGTTTATTTCATTACTGGATGTTAATTTTATTTGTTACTACAGCACTGCAGGATAGGACAGTTCTCCCTGGAACACCTATACTCAATCCACCAAGGCACAGCACTTCTGAGCTGCAGCCTGGTTGCAGCCCCTCCCCCTTACTGCCCCTGCCCTACCTGCACCCTCAGGTAGTTTTGCCCCAGATGATAGGCCTGTGATTCCCTCTGGGAGCAGAGGCAGGGGGCTAATTTTGTTACCCAAGCTGAACTGCCAGGTTTGGTGCATAGAATTGTGTGTCACACAACTGATGCACAGTTATGCTGAGTGGAGACACTGGTCTCCATTGGCATACTTAATAACACAAGGAGAGGCAGAGGCAGACATCAGGCATTACCACTGGCACAGTGAGGTGATAGTGATAACAACTCATTGGTGGGGACTTGATTCTCACTGTCACCAAACATGATGTCCATAGGCTCATGATTCCCCATCCCCACCCCAACCAAGGTCTTCACCACTTTCTTGTGTCCTTCACCGACCCTATCCTTGTCAAGTATGTTTTGTCTGTCTGCAAATGCTTTCTCCCCTTCCCAACTTGCCTGTCCCAGACTCGCCTATGTCTCTCCACAACATTCCCCTCTCTCCTGTTCTTTTATATAAATTGTGAGATGGTGTATAGGAAATTATTCACTTTATCACATATCTTCTGCAATGTATCATTATGTTTTCTGTCTTACTTGCTCCCCATTTCAGTACTTTCCTATCTCACCATTTTTATTTTGTAATAATTTTCCACTTGATGGTGCACATTGTGCATAAATGCTCAAATGCAAGAAAGTATGTTGGTGTATTTCACATGCTCAAATGCAGTTGTAAAATTACAACCTACATTATTCCAAACTGCCAACACATATGCAAATAAACAAATGTAGGAATTACACAATGTAATTTTTGAACCTGGTACCATCTGGACCCAAAATGTGAAGTGTGATAATGTTTTAATGAGCTAAACTCATGACCACACCTCATAACAGAGTTAATGAAGCAATAGATGTATATATAGGTATGAGTACATACAATTAACAGTTTGCGTTGAGTATCCTAGAAAATAGTTGATACTCAACTGACAGTATGGCCCTGTGTATTAAACATTTATATATTTCTTTGCATTGAAGTCTATGGTACTGGCCTCCATTATAGATGTGTTATGAGTTCTGTGCATTGTTGTACATTGCAGTGCAGTGTGCAGTAGCCTGCAAACATGGGGAAGATTTTACAGAGAAAGCAGGGTGAAGGTTCCAATATGTCCAAAAAAAGCAGCACAGGTTCCAGGCACAGCTGAACGCAACAATATTTAATGAAAACACAAAGAAACAGGGGTAAGCGCTTTCACGGATCAAAACTCCGCTTCATCAGACCATAATAGAATATTACAACTGTTGCTCAATATTTAAATGTGATGCAGCCAATGAAATTCACACTTAGAAATGATGCAATAATTAGGGTCAATTAGTTCATACATAGATAATAAAAGTTAATAAAACTACCTAAACTATTTAATATTTTAGCAATTCCTAATAAATGACTAATATAATATATATACAACAACACTGTAAAATAATAATACATGTTATGATATAAAATATATGATTAAGACATAAAAACACAAGGAGACTTAGTTGACATGAAAATAAAAATAAAAATAAACAGGAAGCCCAGTTGTCAGGGTACCACCTACAAAATAACTAAACTGGGCTAATTAAAACTCATTAATGCTTCAAAGCTCTAGCTCTTAAGAATGGTTTCAGTGAGACTCTATTGTTCAAGCCAGGATACCTATCTGATTGTAATTTTAAAATCCATTTCTGCTCCACAGATTATTTTCTATTTCTAAGATCTCCTCTTCTAACATTAATATATAAAAGTTCTATGGCTGAAAACTTAAACTTATGATCACATCCTTCCTTCATAACATGCATAGCTAGGACATTAGATTCTTTCAAGTTCCTAATGTTTCATAGATGTTCTAATAGTCTATCTTTCAGAAGTCTGTTAGTTTTGCCAATATAATACGCATAACATGTTGTACAAAAACTAAAGTAAACCAAATTCTTTGTGTGACAATCGGCATAAAAGTCAGTAGTGATATCAAAACCAAGATGTGGATGAGAAAAATTATCCTGAATAAATATAAGTACAGGCTTTACACCTCCTACAAGCAAATGTACCAACTCTCTCTGACCTCACATGAGTAGTTGGATTCAGGGGTCTACAGCACAGTTGATTCTTTAGAGACCTATTATTCCTAAACGTAAAATCTGGTTTATTATTAATAAATCCACGTAACTCTGGCATTGTTAATAAGATGTCCCAGTTTGTACTGATAATATCACATACCATGCTAATATTGCTAGCAAAAGTCAGTGGCATTCTCAATTTGGTTCTATCAGTACTGTTCACAGATCCAAACTCATCTATGTCATTAGAAATCTGCATAGACTCTATATTTGAATTTGTACTAAAAAATGGTCTACATCTGCCCATCCTCTCCTTCCAAGCTCCTGAAATCTGAATATCAGTAATATCATTCTTGAAGCCCCTGCTTAAAAATTCATCTTTCAGAGAAGCTAGAGCAATATTCAAATCACCATCATTATTATGAAGGCGCATCATACGAAAAAACTGTTCTGTAAGTATGATTAGTGTGCATACTATTGTTGTGCAGGATACTATTCGTTCTTACACTCTTCCTGTACACACTGGTAGTAACTGAATCTAGCATATCTCTATTTATCTGTACGTCTAAAAAATCAATCTTAGTAGATGAGTATACGTAAACTTTAAAAAATCATTCATCCCATTAATGTACTGAAAGAATTCTAATAACAATTGTTCAGTCCCTTTCCAAAGCAAAAAAATATCATCAACAAAATGTATATACCAGCCAACTGAGGTACCATTTCTATCGCTAGAAAGAATATATTGTGTCTCCCATCCAACCAAAGTAAGGTTGGCGTAGCTATTGGCACAAGCAGTGCCCATAGCCATGCCAACCTTTTGCAAGTAGTGTACATCATTAAAAATAAACATATTGTTCTCTAAAATAATTTCTAATAAACTACATAAAAGTATGGAAAAGCAATACTGCTATATTTCCAAAGTATCCTTCAGCAAGAGCAATGAAGCACGACAATCCAAAATGAAAACTTCAAGGATACACCACGAGAAGTGAGGATAAAATTCTAACTTTATTCCAAATGACACAACTACATAAAAGTCTAATTTTATCATTAGATACATTATGTGCATGTAGTAGAGACCTAACATTCTCTATCTCCCAATCATTGGGTATCACAGTAAAAAGTGAAACTATATCCAATGTAACAAAAAACAAGAACCTGTAATATTTCCAAGCTGGCTATTTAGTTGAGAGAGAAAATCTTTTGTATCTTTCAAAACTGTATTACATTCAGTCAAAACAGTGTGAAGACTCTTTTCCACAAAAATGGACAAGGGTTCTGTCAGCCAACCCCTACAAGATACTATGGGTCTCATTGGTGGTCTATAGAGATCTTTGTGTATCTTCGGGAGGCCATATAATATTGGGATGGTAGGATTATCTACTTTAAAATACTCAAATAATGGTTCTGTTATTAAACCTGTGATCAAGAGACCAAAAACTAAAAACTCTACTTTCTCAGTGATTCCAGTGATTTTACATAATAGTATAGAAACATAAGTATCTGTGTTGGCTAATAATTCCATCATTTGTGAAATATAAATACATTTATCAAGCACAACTATGGCTCCACCTTTATCAGCTGGTCTTATTTTAATACTGTTTAAACATTTTAAATATGATAGAGCTTGCCTTTCATTATAAGTTAAGTTAAATAAACAGTCATTGTGCTTATCCATAAATTTCTGTCTGAGTTGTCTATCACAGACATCTATAAACATATTTAACAATATTTAATGAAAACACAAAGAAACAGGGGTAAGCGCTTTCACGGATCAAAACTCCACTTCATCAGACCATAATAGAACATTACAACTGTTGCCCAATATTGAAATGTGATACAGCCTGTTTCTTTGTGTTTTCATTAAATATTGTTGCATTCAGCTGTGCCTGGAACCTGTGCTGCTTTTTTTGGACCTTTTACTTTTTACAGTTGGTTCCTGTATCAAGAGTGAGGTTTGATTGCATTTTAGAAGGTTCCAATAGTTCATTTGTAGCAGGCCATAAATGATTACATGTGAAGCAGCACGTGTTTCCCGCCAATCGCGCTTATCAGGAGTGCTCACTGTAGAAATTGTAAGACATTTGAAAAGGTGTCTTCTACTTAGCATCACACACACACACACACACACACACACACACACACACACACACACACACACACACACACACGCACACACAAACACATATTAAAACAACTGCATTGGTTTGTGAGATGCTAATCGATGCACACCTTTTGTAAATGTATACAAAAATAACTTCAAAAGTCCAACCAAGCACAAACCAAGTAAAATACAGGCGTAAGGTGCTGCACAAAAGACGAGACCATGATGTATACAAAAAGGCTTTACAAAATGTCGCAACACAGTGTACACGTACTAGTGCCACACACTACTTGCAAAACTCACAAAAACGACAGCACGTACTTCCAACAATCCAACAGTACTAAACACACTCTCTGGTATTAAAATCTCAAGTACAAAACCAAACTTCCAGCAGTCCGATAAATTAAGCGCTTTTGTCAGTTATATGACTTCATCAGAATGTAAGAATGCTGGTTAAATAGTAATACTAGCCAATCAACCAACTGACTGACTTTACATCACTTCCTAAAAATTAATTAGAGATAAAAACTTTCATATCAAGGCAATCCAACAAATAATGTAAACATTTACATACTATCAACACTTATAGACAAGAATATAATCATGTCTAATAAAAATCCCTACATAGGACAACTAATAGAAACAAAATAGATGTTATATAATTAGTTACAATATGTAACAGAACTATCATAACATAAACATAGATTTTAATTTCAGAACCGAAGCCATAGAAATTCTATCGTTCAGTCCTGTAGAATGATAGGCATTTAACTTAATTTGCCATTTCAATTCAATAAATTCTAAATATTCGTCCATATAATTTTAATACCAGAGAGTGTGTTTAGTACTGTTGGATTGTTGGAAGTATGCGCTGTCATTTTTGTGAGTTTCGCAACTAGTGTGTAGCACTACTACGTGTACACTGTGTTGGGACATTTTATAAAGCCTTTTTTGTATACATCATGGTCTCATCTTTTGTGCAGCACCTTACGCCTGTATTTTACAAAAATAACTTCCAAATAGTGCAGTTTCATTGTGATTTTATTTGTATCAGCTGCAACCTCACAATAGTATAAATAAACCAGAATTTCCCTGAATTAGAACCCTGAGGCATCTGCACTGCAGTCTAATGGTCTAAATATGTCCCCAGATGCATTTTGCAGTTGCTGCTTAAGGAAACTGCATATTATTGAATTAATATTTTCTCAAACTTGCTGCATGATGCACAGCATCGCGCAAGCATGCTTAATTGGGAATGTGTGACAATTGCTATTGATTGCTTAAAATACATCTGCTAATTAAATGACTCTGTAGCTTGACTGATTAATGCATTATTATCGAAGTCCAATGGTAAGGATTTGAGATAGGGTGTCAGCATACGTTTTACAAGTGTGCACTATATATTTAGATATATTCACCGATACTACTGCTGCTTGATTTTGCTTAAAAATGGTGCACATTGTGCACCATCACAAAATATTTTTTTAAAGAAAAGAAAAGGGGATGATAGGAAAGTGATGAAATGGGGAACAGGCAGGAGAGAAAACAAAGTGAGAGGAAGGTAGGAATGTGCAGGACGGGTGTAGGAAAGACCATAGCTATCCATTTCTTCAACAGTAACAAATGGGCACTTGTGCAAATTGTTAGCTGTATTTGGACTGCCTTCTCCAGAGAGGCAGGTGACAACAACATAATTGTGTTGTGAAGCCAATTGGACTAAATTAAGTGTGTCAAAGTGGATGCATCTGTGAAATGGAGTGCTATGTATGGGACAATGTTTTTGTTTTTTTTAGAGACAGGTGCCCTTTTTATGTTTTTTTAAAGGATATAGTGGAATGTTGAGGGAGGGACATAGGCAAGTCTGAGGCAGGCATGTTGGGAAGATGAAGCATTTGCAGACAGACAAGATATACAAGATAAGTACAGGGTCAGTGAAGGACACAAGAGGGGGTGAACACCTTGGCTGGGGTGAGAGTGGAGGAATCAAGGCCCCATGGATGTAAGCATAGTAACAGCGTGACTCAAGTCCTCACTCCTTGGACAGTCAGCACTGTTCCATCTCTGTGCCTACTGGCTGCAGTGGCCAACATCTTGGCCTATGGCCAGTCTGCTATAAAAGGATGGGCAGTATGTTCTCCATGCAGCATAGGTGTAAGCCCATGGTCTGGTGCACAGTCCTATTCACCATATCTGCCAACTCTGCATGGGTAATGTATGCACCCCCCCGCCTCTGGTCCCAAAGGGGACCACACGCCTGGCCCCTGGGGCAGATCTTCTTGAGGCTACAGGTAGGGAAGGGGTAGTAGGCAGGTGCCACCAGATGGCAGCTCAGAAGTGCAGGGCCTTGGTGCTGCAGCCGGTGGAGGGAGCATAGGCAGATCATCAGGAACAGGTCTACGCTGCTGTGCTGTAGTAATAACATAAATAAACAACAAAAACAAAAATGGAATACAACATGAAACAAAATTAATCAAAGATTTTACAAAAAGAAAAAAGATAACAAATGTTATAAAAAATGTTAAATAATATTAGTAAAAACAGAATGATGAAAATGGATAAGTATTTAACAAAAACAGAAGATAAAATTATACATAAACAAAACAGAAAAAATAATAAAAAATGTTATAAGGTGAACTATGATTAAATAAATAATAATAATAATAATAATAATAATAATAATAATAATAATAATAATAATAATAACAACAAGAAATCATAATAAAAATAAGTATTCCAGAAATAAAAAGAAGATATTGGGTGGGGTGAAAGAAAAAAAAGGAGAACATTAGCAACTTCACATATTATACAACAAGCTTTCAAAATTAGCTTTATTGTATTCTGTTACAATCTACTTTAAACAATAACAACTGCTAAGAAATCTCTTTATTATTTGGACATCATGTGCAGTGCTTACATGTGACAGCAGGCCATTGTTGCCACAAGTCTGGAGGTCTGCACTTCAAATGCTATAATGATGATTGTATTATATAACAGTATATTTTTACTGATGAAAAGCTAACACAGTATTGCAATCAGATTATTTTTATATTTGGGAAGTGTGGTATTCAAACCCACAAGCAGTATATACTGTAATACTGTATTTTTCCAGTAGAATACAACATAATGCAAACCCTCTTTCATTTTACTACTCTTTATAGACTCATGGTTACTGTTATCTGGGAGTGTGCAACTGTTACTTTGCATTTCAGACCATACCTCTCCACCTTTTACAGCAGGATATCTTGACATAGCATAAAATATTGGGTGTACAAGGAACCATAATTAGGAACATATTTCAAATATTGCTATTACACACATGGATAGTGACATAGGATTTGTGTTAACATAACATTTTGACTCATTTATTTATTGACTTCAATATGAATTACTTGCCAGACAGCAGTGAATACTACAATGACCAGAGCAAAGCAGTGATTCTTAAACATGGGTTTTCAGCAGATATAAGTAGTATTGAAAGCTTCTGTTCAGATATGCATTTCCAAATTCATAACAATGCATGATATAGCAAGTAATCCATCTATAACTATTAAGGCTGCAATAAGAGTACTTTATATAATTATCCTTACTTACCACATGCTTCTCTCATCCTCGCCAATTGCCTAGCATGGGACCTCACATTCAAGGCCATCTCTTTGGTAGCTGTGAAAAAAGGGAAAAGATAAAGCCTTGTGAATACCAGTGTTTACCATAGTCAGCTTGAGTATTTTCAGGTAATATATGTAAATCAAACTAACACATCACCAGGGTGTTCCTCAACTGGCAATCCCTGATCCACTGATCAAGAGTATCCCTCCTTTCTCCTACAGAGGTCATCATAGTGGTGATGGCACTGTTCACTGATGTGGGGGATACTAGTTGCATTGGTAAGAGCTCTTACCAAAGTATCCCAGGATTCAGATTGTACTGGGAACCAATATAGTCTTCCTGCAACAGGCGTGGGCCATGATCCCTGACCAGGGTTCCAATAAAAACTTTGGACTCATGGACACCCCAGCACTGTACTCTAAATCACAAACCCTCAACTGCACCAGACAGTGCTGCACAAGTCATACCTCAATGTATACAGTGCAATTCCCGATAATACTCCTTTAAATACCATGTTTTCCCACCAATTACACTTATTGAGACTGCATACTTTCTGGATTTTGATACATTTGAAAAGATGTGTGTGCTGCTTACCATCATGCAAACCGATTATTGCATGATGCTAAGTGGTGCACAACATTTTCAAATATAACCAAAAACACTCAACCAATACAATTCTACAGTCATTCCTTTACAGTATCAGTTTATTTGGATAAGCTGTAATGTCACACCCTGATAAGAAATGTTTAGATACCCTGGATCAGGGCCATCTACACTCGAGTCCATCACTTAGCCCATGTCACCATGAGGGTGGTTATATGACTGATGTAGTTGTAGAAGTCATTGTTAACTTTATGGTATTAGTGTAGCACAGCACCACTTACCGGGTTTGCATGATGCACACCACTGTGCAGTAGTATTAATTGAAAGCATCTGATTTCTATTTTTAGATGTCTGTGTCATGACTGACACATGGGTGGTCCCGCTGCACAAACATGATATGCAATGGTGAGCACTGCTGAGCATCGCACACACATGGGGAAAAACTTAAAAAAAAAAAAAAAGAAAAAATAAACAGACAAAAGACAGAATAAGATATGTGGTTCTCAGATAATCATTTAGGATGGATGGATATTCATTTAGGACTTCATACTCTTCAGAAGGTGCATGGTGGGGGCAGACCATCAGTGCTTACACTGATGCATTATCCATGTTCTTCTATGAGGTTTCACAGCCAGTACAACTGGGATGCACCAACAAAACCTGACAAGCATGATGCACATTATGAATATGCATTGTGCTCTACCAACAGCACGTCATAGCCATGTACATGGAGCCTACACAGCGTTTATTGACTCCTGGAGAGAGTGTACAGATATCTTGGAATAGATGAAGGGGTAGCAACATGAACAAATGAGAGCAAGGCTCAGTAAAAATATTTTATAAGACTAAAATTAATTATGAAAGCTCTTTTAATATCTAGGAATAAAGTTCAGTCTATAAATCAACTTGCACTCCCTGTTTTAAAGTACAGCTTTTGGTTTAATGATTTGCCATCAAAGAGTTGGATAAGCTTGATAGGAAAACAAGAAAATTGTTTCATGCCCAACAAATGGTATACAAAAAACAATATTTGCCAAGATTATATATCTCTTTGTCTGAAGAAGTCATGGCCCCTTTGAAATTGACTGCCTCTATCTGTGTGTGTGTGTGTGTGTGTGTGTGTGTGTGTGTGTGTGTGTGTATATATATATATATATATATATATATATATATATATATATATATATATATATATATATATACATATACATATATAGGTTAGTGATTTAGTGATTGTGGGATTATATACATATTTATTGACATCATAAGCATGAAAAAAGGTGGTATTCATAACCCTTGGCTCAGAATGTTTGTAGTGAAAATCTGCAAAGAGTGGTGCTACATCTTTATGAAAATAACATCAGCGGAGGTCATTCGTGCTGACTACAGTAACATAGAGAAGTTTTGGTAAACACACCTCATTGTGACAAAAGCATAATGTACTTAAGCCATAAGTATTAGGGTAGAGTAACTACAGGGATAAGGCACTGTAAGTTCTTGTTGTTGTTGTGTCTTTCGGCTTTTCCCGGTTAGGGGTCGCCACAGCGGAACTCCGGTCCGCTAATGATTGGCAGTAGATTTTTACGTACCGAGTTGCCAGCCCTGATACACAACCTTCAGCGAAGGTACACCCATTCATGCATGTCTCCACACAGAAGACGCCCTAGCTGAGAATCGAACGGGACAACGTCTTACTGTGAGGCGACAACGCTACTGCAGCACCACCACCACAAGATAATGGATAAGGCACTGTAAGTGCTGGTGTATTATTAAGATTCATACAGATAAATGTAAAAGAGCCTCATATTGCCCCATAAGCCTGACTAGCCTGGTCTGCAAGGCTATGGAGCGCATCATCATAGAACTTATTAACAAAGACATTGGGAACCTCCAAACACTTGACCCAACCCAGTTTGGCTTTGTTAAGGGCAGATCATGCCTACTAAACCTGGTTGACTTCTTCGAGACAGTCACCAAGGCCAAAGACAAGGGAAAGGTGGTTCACACAGCCTACCTTGACCTCTCCAAGGCTTTTGACACCATTCCCCACTCTGGTATTACAGAAAAACTCACCAGCCTGAACATAAAACCCTACGTCACGAGATGGGTTGCCAGCTGGCTTACAGACATAACTCACATGGTAAGAATAGTGGGCTCCAGGTCCGATTCTAAACCAGTCACAAGTGGTGTCCCACAAGGCTTGGTCCTGGGACCCCTACTGTTCAGCATTTACTTCTCAAAAGTACAGGCAAACACAGGAGGACTATGGCTAACCAAGTTAGCCGATGACTGCAAACTGGGAGCCATAATTGACTCTCCGGCTGACACTGACATACTCCAAAAGGGCCTTACTGAGATGGACACCTGGTGTCAAAGTCATGGCCTCAAGCTAAATGCCAAAAAATGCATAGTCATCCCAGTTGAGAAAAACAAAACACTCACAAATTACCACATAGGTGGCAGCCCCCTTAATACAGAAGAGGTAATAAGATATTGGGGGACCCAGGTAGATAGTAATCTCTCCTTTGACAATCGTATTGCCAAAGTAATTAGGAAATCCTTCTATGTGGCCCATCTAATTACTAAAGGGTTCGCATCTAGAAATAAAGAGGTTATAGTGCCCCTCTACTCGTCACTCATTAGACCTATCATAGAGTACAATGCCCCATTTGGGATGTACCTCACAAGGCACTTCCAACAGCTGGAAAGACCACAAAAGTACCTCACCAAGAGGATTACTGGTCTCAAACATATGTCCTATGCAGCCTGACTGAAAAAACTTTTGGCTGTACTCAGTGGCATATCGCTTACTCAGAGGTGATCTCTGCCTGACTTACAAAGCCATGTCCAACTCAGAATTGATGGACATGCTCCACCTAAAGAAATCCAAGTCACTGCGAGCCACGTACTCTAGTGAGCTAAACCTCATCACAACAATAAATAGAACATGCTGGGAGGATAGATTCCTAACATAGAGACTCCCTATGCTTTGGAACAAAATTCCAAATTACATCAGGCAGAGCCCCTCACTAACATTCTTCAAGAGAAACCTTGACGAGTGGATGGGTAACATAAAATACACCCCTGGGATCACTTCATTGGCTCTGCTTGACAGAGGATCAGTTAATTAATGAATGGGGTGGTGAAAGCCGACACACTTTAGCTAGGATTAAAAATGCCATCGGGCAGAGAGCCTAGTACCTACCTATGAACCTATGAACCTATATGAATACAAAACATATAAAGGAACCTGAACTTGTATGTGTAAACCCATGTAACCTGGTAAATACTTGAGTTAGGGGACAAATTTATTAGAGAACTGTGAACTCGGTAACGTAATAAAAATGAAAATAAGGTAAAGGTTTAGTTTATTGCAAGAAATGTATTTCTTTTATTCATGTGATAGGCATTATACAGTGGCTTTAGTGAATACTGTAAAGCTGTCACTTCTAACTGGAAAAGCATTACAGCAGCAGTGGAAATGTGATTGCTGAGGAAAATAATATATTGGTTTCATTTTCAGTGCTTGTGCAATCCTGGTCAAATTATTGAAGGGATTGCTATGGAAACTGGTGCCATTTAGTGCATGTATATACATAGTCAAACTAGTGAAATGATCACTTTATACTGGCATCATATCATATAAGTGCTTGTGTATACAAAATAAAGCTACTGAAGTGTCAAGGAAAGGGATCACTAAGGAAATAATTACTGGGGTTGTGTCAATATGTTTTTTTAATGTATATCAAGCTGTGATTGCAAAGTAAATATAAGATGTGTAGTAATGCTTTTACAATGGATGTGCTTACAGAGTGGGCATTTGACTGAATCATAAGAACACTTCATTAGTATACATTGCTTTCACAATTTATCATTTATACCTCATTATAATTAATTTGCTTACACTAAATCTTGAGCATTGCGCATTAGTATGAACATCTTTCTCATACTAAATACATCACTCAGTTTCACCTCACTGTATCTAATCATGTACTCTCTAATATCTCTTTAAATATCGTATTAGAATTGTCTCAGGTCTCTTTTATCAGATATTAATCTATGTAACAAATAATATAACTATTGAGTTTTTCCTCACATATTTTCTCCATCTCATGTTATTGTTTTTCATTGCACTCTACTATGAAGCACATGTTCGATGTTTTTCTCTTTACAAAATTTTTCACTCTTATTTTTTGTAGTGTAGCTTGATACTCTGTGATTTTAAAATACATGTACTTGATTCTTTGAAATTTTCTGACTGTGGGGCTTTTCTCTCCTGGCCTCCACTGAAAGTGGGCATTATTTGGTCCAGTAGGAATTTCCCAGTAAACAAATGCCAAATAAAATAAATAAATTGCTATAAATGACTGCTATGAATTGCCACCTAGCTATAGTCACTAGCAGACTTTGCAGATATCCCTAGCTCATTTATGCAGTGACTGAATACCAGCCTAAGTCTAAGAAGACTTACTTTCTTACATTAGCAGAAGCCTTTAGGAAATAAGCAGGTGTGGTAATCCAGCCAAATGCGGATAAAAAACAGCTGGCAACAGAATGTGAAGAAAAGGAAAAGAACGAATAGAACGAATGGGATCAGGAAAAAATGAAAAGATAAATGGAAAGGCCACAGTTATAGCAAAACGTATAGCATTCTACTGGAATAACCACATGTTGACCAAGAGCTGACATACAAATGGCTCAGGTAAGGTGAATTTAAAGTGAAAGATGAAAGGTTTATATTAGCAGCTTAAGACAGTGGACTATGCAATAAATGGTTCATAAAATCCATAGAAACATTAGAGATACAGACAAATATAGTTTTTTTCTGTACAGGACAAAAAAAGGTTATGGATCTTGATGCAGGCTGAGATATGCTCATAACTGACGGTTTGTATACTAAAAGACATAGAGAGAATTCAATTAGCTGTGCACAATTTTTTTTGTGTTTGCATTGTGCCGCAATGTGTAGCACAGATTAGTGAACAGGGAAAGTTCCGTGGAATGGAAATTCCTGCTTAAACAGGTGAATTTAATGCGAATTAACAAGGGAAAGCAATCCAACAACCTGAAAGGTATCTGTGCAGACTCCATGTCCATGTTCCTAGTTTACGCAAAAATATTTCTTGTACAGGAGTCTACACGGAAAGAAGTGGATGTACAAGTCCACAAATATGGACATAATTCCTCTGAAAAGGTTACTTCACATACAGTATTGGTGAAAAATACATTGTGATCTCTAAAAATGCAGGGAAAAATGTATAATTATTTTTTTTTACCAATTTCCGCTTGTTTGTGCTATGCACTGACTATTAATAAATATATTTCTCAGAAACACACTGTAGGGCCTTGCATCGGGTATGTATAACAGTGCATTCTTGCTGTTCCCTAGCTCACATGGGTATGTTCCATGTAGTATCCAGACTGTTAGCATGAATATGTATGCAAATGAGTTGAAGTTGTTAAATTGCCTAAAGGAGCAACAATGTCCGCAGATCCTTTTCGTATAGGCTCTTACACGGTGTTGATATTTCCAGTGGATGTGGATGACACCAGGGGGTGTGACATGTTACTTTTAGGAGATTTTGTGCTCAGTGCATGTGTTTGGGTGGTGTGCCATGTAGCTTAGCTTAGCCTAGCGTGCTCAAGCAAACTGACCCAACCAAGGCACAGTGGTGACATAGGAACCTATCAGTTATAACTGGATATCTTCAATTAAGAATATTTACTTTTGTATTGTAAGCTACAGTATGTGGAGATCACCGCCATGCCAAGCAAATCAGTAGGGCCTTTATTTCAACTTAATGATATTCTAAGCAGCTGACATGCATCCAAATTAGCCAATCCCACATGGTGGACCTACAACACAACTGTATAAAGTATGCATACATCCTACAGTCTGGTTTTCCCTCAATACTCTGAACCATTAGAGTACAGACTTAGGAATTTTAAATTGAGATAATGCTAGGGGCTACTGCAGGTGTTCTACATCTGTATGTGCTAGAGACTGAAGGCAGTGCTTCTGGTGCTGATGACCATAGGCCTAGGCCAAGGAGGAGAAGAGTGTTCAGACCAAGGGTAACCTACCAGGAGCTACATGAGCTGGAGATTGTAGAGCACTACAGGGAAGACTGGGACATATTACAAGAGCTCACTGAGATCTGCCATCCTCCAAGTGGAAACAAAGGTATCTGTAGCCCTTAGGATACTAGCTAGAACTACTTTTCAAAGACCAAATGGGGACATGATGGGGGTTTCACGGGCATCTGCATCCAGGATACTCTACCAGTTTTTGGATGTTATGGTCCCACATGCCAGTGAGCACATATCTCCCCCCCCTTGACTCTAAGGTGAGAGGCCAGCAATATGCAACACTTCTACCATGTAGCACACTACCCTGAAGGACTGGGTTCAACAGATTGCACTCATGTACACATCAAGGCACCTCCTGATGAGCAGGATAGAACCTACATAAACCACAAAGGATAGCACTCCATCAACTGCCAAGTTTTGTGCAGTGCCCAGGGGATTATCATTAGTATGAGTGCTGGCAAATCTGGCAGTTATCATGACTCCCATATCTGGCACACATCACAGCTGTACTAGATGTTTGTTAGGGGAGACATCCCACACAGCCATCTATGGGGGATGCCTGCTATGCCCTGGAGTCATGGATGATGAAACCCATCAAAAATGCACACACACCCACTGAAGAACACCATAATGAGTCACACACACAAACTAGGAACATCATAGAGCATGTGTTTGGGCTTCTGAAAACACAGCTCTGGTGCCTAGATATATCTAATGGAGACTTGTAGTATACCCCAGCTACACGTGCACAGATATTTACAGTATGTGCTATTCTACACAGTCTGATCCTGCAGAAACAGCTGCAATAGCATCAGCAGAGGGGAGAGATACACAGCCCCCCACCAGTGCCTAGGTCACCACAGCCACTGTCACAGGAGTACTTGGAGGAAGAACCCCCTACTGATGTCCCTGTAGACAGATGTTGGCATGGCCAGTACACCCTGACTTTGGCTAACAGACAATTCATAGCACATTAATTGAAAACCTAGGGACCTAGGGATTAGTACCTTACTCCTACTCACATAAAGATAGTAACAGTGATGCCAGCCAATGGCCACATCCTGTACCTATCCATGTATTGGATGTGTACTGCTTGCATCAGACAGAATGATCCCTGATATACAGTCCTGCCAACTGCTGCACTTGCAAAATAAGTCAATAACCTACACAGTATTATAGTGGATTGTTATGTTAGGTCATTGTAGCTATAGACCATGTACAATATGCAGGCACCTATACTGGCTTATTTGGACAGACAGTACATCCACATGGGACTGCTGACACCCATTCCACTAACACATCACCATTTGTATTTGGTAGGCCTCATGCATGGAATATTTAAGCGGTCTTACTGCAACAGATTACTGGTACCCATTCAGAGGACATGTTGGACAGGGAGATTACATGATAGTCAGACTGCGTACCTAGCAGAACATGTGCATTACCTCCTCATCCCCAAAACAGCACTGTCCTCATGTCACTGCCATAACACTAATGGTATTATGTATGACCTCTCAAGATCTAAACATATATTTTATGTGTAACTTAACTGGGAATAGCATAGCACACATTTATGCAAGTGATGGTGTGGTGAATGATTCTTTGCTCATGTAACAGCTTCTGTGGCTCAAATGACTAAAACAGGTAGGTAGTGTGATGGTGGCTAGGGTTTTAATCCTGAAATATCCCATTATGTCACATTTGAAGTAGCAATACATATATCCTTTTCTCTGTGTGTGCTATACATATTTCCCCACTTTCCGTCCACCATATAGCAGAATACCTTGAAGTCATTGGTGCTATAGACTGCACACAATTCCACATCAAAGCACCATCCAGTGAGCGGAGCAGGGTCTACATAAATCACAAGGGCTTTTCCTCCATCAACTGCCAGGTCATGTGCGATGCCCAGGGCGTTATCATGAATGTGTATGCTGGCAGCCCTGGAAGCTATCTTGACTCCCACATCTGGCATTGCTCACAGCTGTATCAAGCATTTGCCAGGGGACATCCCATATGGCCATCTAGTGGGGGATGCTGGCTATGCACTGGAGCCGTGGCTGATGACACTCATCAAAAATGCACACACACCCGAACAAGAACACCATAATGAGGCACATGCACAAACCATGATCATTGTAGAGCATGTGCTTGAGATGCTCAAGTCACAGTTCCACTGCCTTGACATATCCAGTGGAGCCTTGCAGTACTCTCCAGCTACATGTACACAAATATTCATAGTATGTGCCATGCTACACAATATGATCCTGTGGAAACAGCTTTAGCAGGAACATGGGGTGGGGCAACTCAGCTCCCCACCATTGCCAAGGCCAGCATAGGCACAGAGGGACTCAGAGGAGAAATATCCTGAGCCTGCCCCTGTAGGGCAGAAGGAGGCATGCGCAGTATGCCCAGGCCTTGACAAAGAGGCAACACATAGCACACACACTGACACTGTAGGGACCCAGGGGCTGATACCTCTCTCCGATTTGCACATATAGTAAAAGGGATGCCAAACATGACAGCACCTGAGCTTTACCATGTACAGGGAGTGTGCTATGTGCATCCAGCATAGACAGCCCTCCAGCACTGTCCTCAATACTGGCCCAGCAACGAGGTAGGTCACTCTTCCTATCAATCACTGAATGGAGTAGTATGTTCACATACTTGTATGTATGATATGGATGCAAGCATGCACGGGAGTTCGGAGGTTGAATGGGATAGCAGCGGACAGCTATATGGGTAAGCAGGAAATTTATAAAAGCTACTGGTGTCAACATACTAGGCATCACTACACAAGGTGACATCCCCTACTGCAGTACATGTGATGGCCCAAAGAACTGTGGGTTTCAATAGGTCACACACATAGATGTCAATGAGGGTCACATATCCACCACCAGCCTCACCCAGCAGGACAGGTATAGATGATCATGAAGAAAGGCTGGGCTAAGGCCCCCAAATGATGGCAATGGTGAACAGCCCCCCACCAGACCTACACAGACATACTACAACAGGTCTGGTAGTTGCATTCTAGTTCTGAAGGGTAAGAAGTCTGAAACTGAAATATATGCTATTAGGATATAACATGTGTACTCTACTTATATGCCTTCTATCTGCCTGATAGGTCACAATACAATATGAAATGGAAGCCTGCAGAGTAACTGAAATACCAGTACAGTCATTTCAAATGTTAAAGTCTGCAGGTGTGCACCCCCCCCCACAATCCCATGTAGAAATGCAGTAACAGATGGCCTGCAGCACTCTCAAATGACCTACAGTCCTCTGGCAAAGGCTCATGCTTCACCCATAGTGCCAGTGCATGGAATGTCAGGGGGTCCCAACTAACAACCTATCAGTAAACAGAAAGCAAATGCAAGGCCATGTTGACAAATGTCAGTAGCATGTCTCCCCATGTCCTACTGGAAGGACTGTGGATCAGGCCATAAATTCTACTGGGATAAAGGCCCAACTATAAGGATACCTCTGAGATATTGCTTACATAATGTTAGGTGGAGGAGAGAATAACAGAGGGGGGGGGGGTGGTGTAGAAGCATGGATGTCATGGAGAGTGTGAAGTCTGAAACTCTAATGTCTGCCCATACTACTCCCAACTGTAAACCCATGAATGAATAGCCACAAAAATGCTTGTAAACCACAATGTTAAGGTAAACTGACCAGACATATGAGTCCTGCTTCTGGATAACTTGGGTGTATCTGTACAGGTAAGAGGTACGGCCCCAGCAGGATATGGCCATTCCTTGAAGTTGAGTAAAGCACAAGGAGGCGGAACCCCAGTCACCATACTAGCAAGGTGCTGCACCATTTACACAGAGCCAGCAGTCTAGTGTCTGTAGCTACCCCTCCACAATGGCAGATGTGTGCCAGAATGTGTAGTCTATATGCCTCAGACTATTGGTCTTAGCTTCATTCATCTCATATTTCCCAGTAAATAACTGTGAGCAAAGAATGATAACTGTCAGTAGCTGATGACATGATACATCACAGTGTAAAACAGTACATATGTCAGAATATCTATGCTACAACCAAACATGTCACACAAGCAGCACAGAAAGCAATAGTTACAGTATCCCCTGTATGATAAGCCCATTGTGTTTCCGTATTGGTAACCTATCTACAGATATCCTGCAGAAACAGTTTGCTAGGTGTAGCTGTAGCACAAAAAACCCTGAAATGGACTCCAACCCTCCCTGGAATGGATGCACACTCAATACAGAAGGCCATACTGGGCATGCTCCTAAACATAGAGAAATGAAGCCCATGTCTCACAACACAGTGGACTACTGTTATCAGTTATTCGCAGCTGTCTGTGCACACATGCCAAATTGTACACCATTGATAATTCACACACACACACACACACACACACACACACACACACACACACACACACACACACACACACACACACACACACACACACACACACACACACACACACATATTGGATAGAAATACTCACATATATCCAAGGCCAACATAATATAATATGTCAAACATACACACACAGAGATGAAGGGAAGAGAAAGACAGACAGCGACAGAGAGAATCCCATTATGAGGCTTGTCCCACCCACTATGCATCCCATTGGCCTACATCACATGATGTGCCGATGTCATTCACTGTAAAAATACCTTTGGTTAGCCCTTAGCCCTATAGTGTCAGTGGTGCTTGTGATAACTGTGTAACACTACAGTACAAATAAGTATCCATGTAGCAGTTGTAATCTCAGTCCTGTTGAATGTAAAGTTGTGTGAGTGTGTGTGTGTGTGTGTGTGTGTGTGTGTGTGTGTGTGTGTGCGTTTCTAGATAAATGTGGTTGAGTCGATTCACAACCACTAAATCTCCTGTACCCCTCCTACAGCACTGCCGCTGATGTCACTCACCTTCAAAGATACCTTTGGACAGCTTTCCCAGCATATAAGCTCTGTGGTGCTTGTGATAACTGCATAATACTATAGTGTAGCAAATTAGTTAGGTAGATGTTCCAATCCTAATCCTGGTAAATGTGAATGTTTGTGTGAGAGAATGCATGTATCCTTGTTGAGACCTGATTTTGTGGTCATTCCCACTTACAACACTTCCCTTACCTCTCCTTTAGCACTGCTGCTGATGTGGCTCACCTTCAAAGATACCATTGCACAATTTTCCAATATGCAAGCTCCACGGTGAGTGTGATGAATGTTAAACAATGTAGTAGCAATAACTACATAAGTATGGGTTTGAATCTCATCCCAGGCAATTGTTTGTGTCTGTACATATGTATGTCTGTACCTCAAAGATTTTGGCCCCATTTACACCCTGTACACTTCTCAGTGCCTGACTTTAGCAGTTTTGCAGATATAATCCACCTTAGAAGTACCTGTTGTCAACCATAAACCATGCAATGTCAGTGAGTTATGTGGTAAATGTGTAACATAATGGTCTGAAAAGATAGTTAGATAGAAGTTTGAATCTGGCAAATGTAAATGTGTGTGTAGGGTGAAATATTTTATGGAATCTCTCACCCACTAAATCACTCAATGCCAGTATTTACAAGGGCTGGTGATGTTCCTCATCTTAGATGTACCTTGGGACTGCATCCATCCTGTAAGCTCCATGGCACGTGTGATGAATGCAGTACACTGTAGTAGCAATACATAGTTAGGTAGTGGTTTGAAACTCAGGACTGGCAAGTGTGTATGTCTGTCATCATGATCCCATGGGGGATGGGTTTTGCTAAATTATTATATTGAGGATCTAGTATATGGCACAATGTCCACATTACAAGGCCAACAGTTGTCAAACACTGGAGAGTTTGGTGTAGACAATCTGCAGCCCTAAATGTGACAGTAAGGATTAGTGAACCATATAGGCAACCCTTCTATTACTCAGAGACCACTCTCCACCCACATATCATACACAAACACACTTGGCTAGGAAATAACCACTATATTGGTAGTTCCCCTGCATATTGCCTCACAGATAGTACCCATGGTTTGATCACAGTGGACTACATGCCTGTTGACCACAACAGTGCCACTAACATCAGAAAGTACTTTGATGTGTTACATCTCCTGAGTGTGTGTTATCCAGCAAGAAAAAGGACATGGCACCCTGTTCCATCCCCTCAGTAGCCCAATCAATGTGTACAGTGGCCCTTTTGTCATGTTCCCCACTGGACACCTGCAATAACTGTAGAATCTGCAAACGTACCCCACAAAGGGAATACCATGCCTTAAATACATGTCCTGTATGGACAGATGCCAGTAACTCCACTGAATACCCATATCATACTATCAATGTAGGTGCAATCACTACATCAGTTACATAGCCAGGTCTCACCAATTGAGGTTAGGAATGCTACATCAGAAGACACCAATCTGTCCACATAACATGCCACAGAGACCTCAAGCACACTTCCACGCATCAAAGAACATGCAATTGGGACATGTGCACAACCCAGACAAGGTCCATGTTATGGAATATAGATCGCATACATGGGAAGCAGTGCACATCACTGGCCACCCACAATAGAAACCTGGATGAGTGGATGGGGAATACAATACCCACCCCTGGGGACCACTCCAGTGACTATACTCCTGAGCCACACTGGGGACTATTGTCATGTGCCTTGATGCCAAGGTATTCCCTTGGGCTAGCCTTGTAGAGCCTTCAGGCCAATTCAGCTACTACACACCTGTGAAGCAATGAACCTATGGATATCAGGACTGGCAAATGTGTGTGTGTGTGTGTGTGTGTGTGTGTGTGTGTGTGTGTGAGTGTGTGTGTGTGTGTGTGAATAGTAATCCCAGTGTGTTTGGTTGATGAATATTCCCTGTGGCTGTGTTCATTAGCAATTGGAGGTGTGTCCAAACCAGAACATGTACCATTCACCATTCTACAACAGATGTTGTACATCAGCATGTACCTATGTACAACCCTCAGCCCTATAATCTGTGAGGCATATGCAATCACTGTGTTACAGATTGGGGAATTACCGTGCACATACTGTGCCCTGCACATGACATAGTGGATGTGTCATCACACTGCCATATCCTGTGGCCTTGCAGCAGGGCCACATCCTGGTGACACACAGATGCCTAGAATGGACATGGGATGCAGCATGTGTTGAGCACATTCACTCAGCACTTCACTTGTGGGGGAAGAGAGGGGTAAATCTGGCACTGAATGTGTTGCCAAGACTGTGGCCAATATCTGTTGTCTCAGGATAGGTATTAGCTTTGTGCAGTAACTTGCAGCTCTTGTGCTTACTGCTGTGGAGGTTGTTGATGTAACTATCAAGGCTATCATCAGTGTCTGCTGCATCTCTGCTGTCATAGATGCATGTCAGGGACTCCATGAGGGGATCCAAATTTGTGTTTGAGGCTAATAAGAGAGTTCAACAGTCATAGGGCACCATCTTTCCCTGCAACAGTGTCCTCCTTCTGATGTACACTTCAGTAATGGCAGGGGACCATCACATTGTCTCCCAGTGTTTGGAGGACAGTGTCTGGGTTCTGTTGGCTCTGGCTAGCACCATGCATTCATGTACCTGTTTGTACAGTGCCTATGTGTATGCTTCCACAGTCATGCAGCTATATCCCATTGCCATGGGTGCAGTGAAGACATCCACCCCTATTTCCATGGTTGCAAAGTCAGCTTTGGACAGTTTTTGCCAGGTGGTTATCTTTGTGGGGGGTGTGGCTGACATGTTGAGTTCCATGTTGATTACAGCCTGTGTGAATCTCACCATACAGGGATTGACATCTGGGGATGAGCATTGTTCCCATATTTAAGTAGTCAGCACAGGTCAAGGTTGTTACATCCTCTACCAAGGGTCAGTATGAGCTGGTGTAGGGCAATGGAAATGATGAATCCTAGAAGTGCTGGGCCACTGTACTGGCAATTGGTTGCATTCCCCAAGTGATGGAGGGGTAGTTGAAGACTTGTACTATGTCAGTGTTGCATTGGACCATCAAAGATGGCAGGGTGTTGAAGAATGTGCATTGACAGTCTAGGGACATAGATGTGGACCAATAGCAGGCTACGGTCTGGATTGCACCATTACCCCAAGGCAGTTGTACAGGAAGTATCTCCAATGCATTATGATAGGATGCTAGATTGGAGGTGTTCCTATCCATAATGAATATGGAGATAACACCACCTGTGGAGGTGTGGTGTGATCCATGTTTGGGGGCTGACAGCTGTGGAATGCATCATAGCCTGATACTGCAGGTCTGCTGTCTGCTGCTGTGAACCACCTCTCCATTACAGCAGACATGTGTCCTCCACTCCAACTACTATGAGTGACTGCATCCTGACAGTTAGATATCCACTGTTGAGCAGCATGACCCTCAAATTGCATACATGTGTAGCTGTTATGGTAATAATAACATTAGGATCACTGCCTAATAAGGCACCACAGGGGTGGCAGGACACGTAGCCAGTACCTGGAAACCCAGCAGTGACAGCAGTAGGACATCCATGGCAAGTCATTGGGTTCCAGCAATCATGCCATCCCAGGCAGAGCGATCCTGGATCCCCTGAGAATGACACATAACACATAAGCCAATGTTGCAGTCAACCATCTGTTGATAGTACCACAGCATCATTCTGGGTGACAGCGGTACACTGCCCAGGGCTGCTGTCACACCTCCCTAAACTGCATAATCAGAGAGTTCAACCATGTCTCCTGTCATGTATTCCAGGGTGGTGTGTCTCAATTCATTCACTCCGACATGGATACGGAGTGATACTTGTAGTTGTTGTGGAGTGACATGACTGGCTGTGTCATGTGTTAGATGCTGGCATGTGATTGATATTTGGTTGCTACCTACTCCATATTCAACCTAGTGAGTGGGATGTGTGTGCCTCAGTATTGAGTTACCCATGATCACTGTATTGTGCAAGATGGTTAGTCTTAGGGGCTTAGGTTGGGGGCACACTGTGTAAGTTAAATATGTGTCCCTTGGCATGTGCCATGTCACTGTGTCTGAGTGGGTGTCTGCCTTGCTGGTCTATGCCATTTGGGTAGATGTCCATTGAGTGCCTCTGGGAAGGTGGGTATGTGACTTTTCACTGTATGTCATGGCTGTCAAAGTCAGTGTCATGGTGAGCTACATGTTCCACATGGTGTGGTGCAGGTGTTGATCTTATCCTCTTGACCTGCTAGTCCTTTCTTTGCTGGAGAGTCCATATGTCCACATTGGGTGATATATGGGTAAGCCTCACAGGTCTGTGTGGTTAGATTCTAGAGAGGAAGGTTGTCTGTGTACATGCGGCAGTTGCAACAGTGCCCCAGAATGGACATGTGCACCAGGTCAATGGTTGAAATCACAGATAACCACCCTTCAAACATGCCAGGCAGGGTGGACATAACTAGTAAGTACTGGGGCGACATCTGTGATGAACAAGTACTGCTGATGGCTCATAGGTGTGCCACACTTCATTATACAATAACTTTGTGAAGTGCCAAGCCATAATGCTAGTTGAAGTGCAAGACAGAAAGACCTAGCATGATGTATGGGTGGAACAGAAGGCATACAGTCTGCCATCTGTAATACTTTACCAGTTATCAGCAGCTATGGCTGTGTGAAAGTTCAGTAAGCTCTGTAGCACGTGTGGTAATTGTGTAACACTATAGTAGCCATACCAAGGCAGGAGTTCTAATCCCATTACTGGCATTTGTGTGTGTGTGTGTGTGTGTGTGTGTGTGTGTGTGTGTGTGTGTGTGTGTGTGTGTGTGTGTGTGCATGTGTGTGTATCATTTACTAACTGGCTCATACCATTTTTGACCTGTATACTACCCTTTACACTTCCCTTCACTCTAATTTAGTAATCCTGTTGATGACATCCACTTTAGAAGTACCTTTGGAAGAAATGGAAATGTATAAGCTCTGCGGTGCATCTGATAACTGTGTAGCACTATAGTAGGAATATATAGATAGACAGGAGCTCTAATCCTAATGCTAGTAACTGTGTGTGTATAAGGATCATATCATGTGTGGCTTACACCATTTTGATGTGCATACCATACACGGCAGGTGAGCACCTTCCGCTGCCATTACTTTATATAGTGTGGTGACAGCATCTGCCTCACATGCAGCAGGTTAAATCATTGTACAGTCCTCTGTACAGATGTGTCTGGAATATCCATATGGTTGAAACATATACGTGGTCGGAAGTGGTCTGTGTGCCTTAACAATGCCCATGTATGTGATATTATAGCCAAATAGGCCACAGTGAGTGTACAAACACATATGGCAGCATGAGGTATCATAACTGATTGAAACATCATGCTGCTAGGATGTCATCTGCTCTCACTGGTGGCCTGCCTTGTAGGTGCAATACATGAGTCAGATGCTTGGTTTTACAAGTGAACTGTACCTGTTATGGGTCACATTAAAGACTGGAAGAGGTGTGGACTGACATATTATGGTCCTAATTAGTATGTAACAGGAACACCTTGCATCTTAAGAGGGGTGTGTACACAATTTATATACACTGTATACCAGTAATGTTTCATGCGTGACCTTACCTTAGGACATTTGACCAGAACAATTGGTGGCCTCTGTCCAGACATCTTGTCACTGAAAAGTTGTGAGGTATGCTACAGAAATGTTGAATTCATGTCAGATAGGCTCCAGTGGTGACCACTGTGATGCAATACAGTAAACCCTAGCACAAGTGAACATGCACAACAAGCAATATAGCTATTAAATAAACCAATATAGCTATCACTGATGGTTGTGTGCATGGTAAATTGCATGTGCTTCACATGTCTGGGGTATTGCCAGGCAACAACAGAACAGTGTAATACCCACCGGCTTCAGGCTGTTGTTCCATATGCAGACCAGAGAGTTCTATGTAGTTGCGACTTGGGGTTATTGTTAGCAGATGCACATGTGGCCTTTGTATGGGATGGATGCAGCATGTCTGCACATCTACAGTACTAACTGCAATAATACACAATGTCCTGTTCTCACCATAGATGCGCACCTCTGTGCATTAGAAAACCTCATCCATAACTGAAATTGGACCTGACATATGCATGTAGATACAATACAGATACATGTATGTCTGATACATTAGTGTACTAATCCCCACTGGGCCCTTTCCTGCATGATCCTCATCCATTGTGTGTGTGCAACCCACCTTCACAATGCTTCCCTCAGCATCATGGTTTGTGCATTTGGCGTGTGGCCCAAGTGTGGTGAGAAGCTCCTCAGTGGATGTCAGTGGGGGCTGGATGGCTGGACCCCCACCTGTGTCTAGCCAGTCCCTTGCTACAGCAGCAGCCCATTGATGGGCATGGCATTTGAGGTTGGTGGCCCGATGCTGCACATGCACCAAACCTTTGCTGTGCAGTCTGGCATCATTTACCCTGTGGATCACACTCTACTACATGGCAGTCCTCTCCCACACATCTTCTGCTCTCCGTCCACATGACAGGGCAGATGTCTGTTTCCCCAACAGAGAATGCTAGTAGGCAAGCACTCTGTGTGTTACCTGGAAGTCATGAACAGGAAAAGGTCACAGGACTGCGCATCAACAGTGGATATTACTTGCAAATAATCCAGACTACCCAGGAAACCTCCAAGCTATCATGGCTATAGCAACTTGCATTACATGCCTGTCCCTGAGCTATCTTATTCCACCCAATGTTGGACACTTGATTGCATAATCCTCTGTCTTCCATTCATTTCTGTGTAGAGGGTTGACAGTGGTCATCTCCCATGTGGATGGTATGTGCAGGGTGGCAGGTCTGTGTTTGACTGTGGTGTGTGATGGAGCACTGAGCACATGCCTGAGTTCATGTAGGAGGTAGACACTGATGTTATTATGTCCCACAGAGATATGCTGTTGTTGCCATCAGTAGGCAATATGTACATGCTCACCATTGCTGTGGGGAGGAGTGTGGTTGATGTGCATATCTCCATGTACGACTGGGGTGGAGAGGGTGGCATTCTTCCCACCTTACCTGTGTGATGCAGATTGCCTATATCCATGTCATGTGTGTATGAGGTGTAATTTACCCCCAGTACAGGGTGAATTGTGTTGTTTCATCTGAGACTTACAACATATGTGGAGACACGGTTGCAATTGTCCTTGTTGGTGTGGATATGTCCGATTCATAGTCATAGTCGGCCTTACAGAATGTCACCTGTGAACTTACCTGCTTGCTCAGATAAAGGTGGACTTGCCTCAAAGTTGTTGCCTGCACCTATGTGTCACTGTACAGCCAATGTAGCAACTTATTATCCAGTTTGTGTATTGCTGCTGACCACCAAAGGGGATTATTCTACCTTGGTGGAGGCTGGATTTACAGGTCAGGTACTGCTGTGTCCGTATAGCTACAGTGGATATAAAGGCTACACACCTTCTTGATACACTGCCTGGTATTTGTGCAATTGGAACATGACGCCACAATAACTCATTTCATAACAATTCCCACCTGTAGTGTGACCTATAGCCTGTACATTTCAATTGAAAACATAACAATCTAGTCTGTGAAAACATATGGAAATAATACTCAGTACAATAAGCCAGTTGAATGAGTGTGCACACCATTAAACTTGTGTATGCACCTCTTGAAATGGTTCCAGCATTCATCCGTCTTGGTCTGGACTCTAACATTTTGGCACATCTTCACTTGGCAATAGTTGCTCAACTTCCTAGAAACACTTTTGATTGTATTGCAATGGAATTGGACAGGTTAGGGGTCACATTCAAGATGAGAAACATTATGAAATGATTTTCTGTGGTCTGATTGTCATGTAGCATACAAACTTTGCATTCCAAAAGAGATGCGTGCACTTGTGATATACACTGTATATAGGTGTTGATATAGCTGGTAGTAGTAGGCATGGACAGAGGCTAATAACACACGTGGACACTTCTCTGATTAATATCTGATAATCATGCCTACTCCAGTACCCACGTCAGTGTCAAGGCAATGCAACCACCAATAGCTGTACGCATATATGTCTGTTGTATGCACTGACAATGATATAACACACATGTGCAATATGCACAACCTATGTACCTGACTGCTTGAATCCCATGTGATTAATTTTGTGCCTTCCAGCTGAACATATGCATACATACATGTGCTCAGGGGATACCTATTATACATTTCTATTGAATGTAAGTATGGCACACTGTATTTACAGTTTTGCTGTTCAATCATACCTCGCAACCTGTTGCAGCCATGCATCTGGAAAATGGCACACATAAATGGGTGTCAAAAGGTACATCAGTATTAATACTGTATTAATATAGCTGCACCATACATTTGTACATAGATTGCACAGTAGGGTTTGAAATCACTGTGATAACCTGGAAGATGTCCAACAGTCATAAGCTGACTGTTATGTTACAATGTCATTGCTCACAGACGTGCCAATGGTTTGGCTGACATAACACAGGTATATGTGTATGGGACTGCAGATATCAGTCATAAATGTGCTTATTGTCCAGCAGAACACTTTACAGTTGAATATTATTAAGTCCATATATCACATGCAGTTCAACACACATGTCTGCAACAATACTCTACTATGCACATGCCCTTTATAGGTGTCTTAGCTTTACAAGGCAAACATGAGTCATATTCATAATCGCAGGTAACATGGATATGAAAAACATCCCATTAACTGGCCTAGCAGTGGAACAGTCACAACTGTTTGACAGACACCCCTGCGGTTGTCATATATGAGATGTCCTTTCAAAGGTGAGTCAGGCTCCTGAGCTGTGTTCCCACCTCACAACCTCTCAGAGCATCACATCTGGACAATGCCTAAAATGATGGGGGGGGGGGATAAATAGGGACAGACTTTAAATATACCTGCTACAAACATAGGAAGTTCATAGAATGATACATTTAGTATTGCAGTGAATATTCTTAAGAATGT